>NC_056734.1:119895818-119950008 GCF_019279795.1 Protopterus annectens | reverse complement strand
TAAAATCGCAGGCCCTAGCCAAAATGTTGTCCAACTCCCCTCATCAGGTGTCTGCTCCATCCACGTCTTTAGATATTCCTCCTCTGACTTGAGCTCGGAGCCGGAGTTCGTTGGGGTTCGAGTCATGGAACTGTCGGCTCTGATACCTTCTCCTTTGGTTCTGTTGTTGGCTCAGATCTCTTCCATGGTACCGTCCCTGAAGGGATCTGGGTGCCGGGACTCCCTCGTCGGCTCTGAGGGGGGCGAGTGGCATCGGACCCTTGTCCAACCCCACTCTCCTCCTCGGGGCTTTGGCTCAGGTGAGCTCTGCTTCCACATCTGCCTCGGAGCCGTCCCCCTTGGTGCGGAGAGGCATTCTGGTTTCTTTGGAACCGGAGCCCTCTCTGCATCCGGGCAGGGATGCCTTCAAGGTGATGAGTGTACTGGCCCCCGAGTCAGTCCCGCAATCGATCCCATCGGCTCCTTCCCCCAATGGTGCCTACGTCAGCCTCTGCCCCTCTTCCAGATCCCAACCGTGGGGATCCAGCACTCCAGGACACCCCTTTGGGTGTATCTTCCTCTTCTAAGGCCTCCCCTGATCATTACGAGGAGCCACCTCGTAAGAGGAAATGCAAGAGGAAGCATGTTGACTCCCCTGAGTCTGTCACATCAGATACCGACTTACAGGATTCGGAAGGGTCCTCAAGATCCCCCTCTGAAGACGTCTCCTTCTCAGATCCTTGAGATGCTTAGGCAGAGGGGGAACTGGAATGCCCTAAGCCCTTCCGAGGATGAGTCTGTATTCCTGGACGCGTTTGGATCCCGACCTTCCACCTCCTGGGTGTCTCCGCCTTTCGACCCACTGATGTCTGTGGTGGCTCGGAAGGCGTGGTCAGCTCCAGACACAGTGGAACCGACCCCCAGAAGACCTGCAAAATTCATAACTGCACCACAGGAGAAACAGTTTTGAACCAAAGGTGTCCCCGTTGATGCCATGGTGGTAGCGGCGGCCACAAAGGAGTTGGCAGAAACTTCATCTGTCCATCCCCCTAACAAGGAGTCCAGGACAATGGACAGATATGGGAAGCGGATGTTCTCTTCAGTGATCTTTTCCATGAGATCCCTGAATTATTTGTGCCACTTTACCCGTCTTCAAAGGGATCTCCTTAAAGAGCTTGGAGATACCCTCCAAGATCCATCAGCTGAGGGGGCCCAGGCTAAGGCAGCCTCCCAGCTGGTGACTCTTAATTCAGTGGTAAACTGCTCCATGAGGCTCATTTCGTATGCAACCGATGGTACAAGTAGAGCCGCAGGCACAGGCGTTGCCCTAAGGAGACGCACTTGGATGCGGCTATGTAACTTTGCGGAACCTTTCAGAGCGTCTTTCACCAACACCCCCTTTGATGGTTCCTCTCTGTTTGGGTCACAGGTGAAGGACACCCTTACCAGGTGTGAGCAGGAAGGCGAGACTCTCTTTGCTGTAGGAGTCCGTTTTTCCACTCCTTCCAGACCATATCCCAAGGGTCAGAAGAGTGGAAAGATGTGGTTCCGGAACTCCCAGGGAGCCTTGCTGGACACACGTGGTGAGTTCCCATCCAGGGGCAGAGGAGGGAGCAATAATAGATGCCGCCCTCGTGGCAGAGGGGATCCGCAAAATCAGGGCAGCAGAGAATCCTTCTCTGAGAAGCCCTTCCAGCATCCCTGAAGGGTTGCCCGGATGCCCACCTCTGGAGGCAGTCGGGGGACGATTATCGCTGTACCCAAGAGCCTGGTAAGACATAACACAAGACAAATGGGTACAGTCTGTTATATCCGGAGGCTACAGAATTCCCTTTGTTCGCACCCCCTTAAGGTTAAACAAGTCCCTTCCAGACATTCCACCCAATCTAAGGGACCAAGCAGTTCAAGAAGTCTCAAAACTGCTAAGAAAAAGGGCCATCCAGCAAGTCCCAGCAGACCAACAAGGATCCGGAATTTACTTGAGGTTCTTTTTGGTACCAAAGACAGGGGACTGGAGACCCATTCTGTATCTCAGCAGACTGAACAGGTCTGTACAAAGAACGAAGTTTCGGATGATCACGCTACAGTCCATTTTACCCTTCCTGGGTCAGGACAATTGGATGTGCTCTCTAGATCTTCAGGATGCGTACTACCATATCAAAATGGACAGACGCTCCAGAAGATTCCTTTACTTCTGGCTTGGAGCCAACCATTATCAGTTCAGAGCTCTGCCCTTTGGTCTCACCACAGCCCCCAGTGTGTTCACCAAATGTATGGCAGTAGTTACCGCTCACCTGAGACGGCAAGGATTCCAGGTGTTTCCATATCTAGACTGGCTCCTCACTGCTACCACCAGGCATCACCTTCTGTGAGCTAGAGACTGCACTATCGAGACTTGCTCCAGGCTAGGTATCACAATAAATTTCAAAAAGTCTGCATTGTCGCCCTGTCAATCTATCACCTTTTATAGGTGCAAATTTAAATACCAAAGACATGTCAGCGAGCCTTCCACCAGACAGGGTATTAGTGATTCGCCAACATGTGAAGGTTTTATTAGCATGCAAAAGAATTCGAGCCAGGGTTGTCCTCCAAACTCTGGGTCTCATGGCAGCAGCGATCATACTTATCCCTCTAGCTCATTTTCACAGGAGGATTCTGCAGTGGCTTCTTTTCACCCAATGGTCCTTCCAGCAGCTTCCCACAGAAGCATGCAAGAAGCACCTTGCGTGGTGGATGGGTCTCCACATCAGTGTCCCACGGCAGACCATTTGTACTCCCCCCTCCAGTTACTACGGTGACCACGGATGCCTCCCTGATCGGGTGGGGGGGGCATTATCAGGGCACAACAGTCCAAGGCACCTGGCAACCTCATGAGTACCATCTGCATATAAACGTCTTGGAGATGAGGGCCGTGCTCTTGGCATTGCAAGCTCTTCAGGACACTCTCCCTACCGGGACCATTGCAATTCAAATGGACAATATGTCAGTAGTGTGGTACATCAACAAGCAGGGCGGAACCAGGTCTTACCCCCTATTTTGAGAAGCACTCTGACTCTGCCAGTGGGCGATCTCTTCCCAACGGTTTCTGATCGCAACACACATCCCTGGGAAGTCCAACGTCCTAGCAGACAGGCTGAGCAGAGAAATTCTCATGCCTCACGAGTGGTCTCTGAATCGGGTAGTTGCGGACCAAATCTTCTGCAAATGGGGCCAACCTTGCTGCAACCTTTTTGCAACTCCCTTCAACAGCAAGTGCAGCAATTTCTTCTCTCTCCTTCCACTTCCCGGACATTCCCCCAGAGATGCTGTAGTCCACGATTGGTCTCAGGGACTACTTTATGCATTCCCTCCTTTTCCCCTAATCCCGAAGCTAATACAGAAAGCTACCGTATTGGGCTGCAAAATGGTCCTCCTTGCCCCTTACTGACCTCGACAAATATGGTTCCCGTTCCTGCATCGCCATCTTCTCGAGCAGCCTTAGACTCTGGACCTAGTTCCAGACCTTCTGATTCATCAATCGGGCGGGCTGCACCAATTCCTTGATCTCTCCAGCTCACTGCTTGGTTGCTCCACTTCCAACTTTAGCCAGGCTTCCAGATATCTCCCCCTCTGTGCGCAAAATCATTTTTGTCTTTGCACAAGTCTACGACTAAAAAAAACTTACGCTAGTAAGTGGAAACGTTTTTCTTCCTGGGCAGAGGCTAAAAGTATAGACCCTTTTTTAGCCCCTGTACACCTCATTTTGGAATTTCTTGTGGAACTCTTCCATGCTGGGTCCGCTTCCGCTACAATTAAGAGTTCAATTAGCTGCAATTTCAAATTTTCACGTTGGCCTGTCGGAAAACAATATCATGTCTCATAAGCTATGTAAAGCCTTTCTCAAAGGGACCACTCTACTCAGGCCCCCAGTGAGAGATCCTCCACCACCGTGGGATCTAAATTTGATTTTAGCTTCTCTAATTTTGCCCCCTTTCGAACCTGCGGCTTCTTGTTCACTGAAGTTCTTATCTTGGTAAACCCTATTTCTGGTAGCTATTACTTCAGCCAGAAGAGTTTCGGAACTTCAGGCTCTTTCTATCCATCCCCCCGTACCTAGTGTTCCACAATGACAGGGTTGCTCTCAAGACTAATCCATCCTTCCTTCCTTCCTTCCTTCCTTCGGTCTCTTCAGAGAATAACCTGAATCAGTCCATAGACCTTCCAGTGTTGTCTCCAAAGTAACCTTATCCAGGTGGTTGATTTCTATCATCACATTTATATATCAACTGAGGAATAAAGAATTGCCAGTCAAACCAAAAGGTCACTCCACCAGAGCTTTAGCCACTTCGGTGGCCTTTCAGGTTAGGTTGCCCATGGAATCTATTTGTGCTGTGGCTACGTGGGCCAACCCACATACTTTCATTTCGCATTACAAGTTGGATGTGGTTTCCAGGATCAGAGCTGATTTTGGTTCCACTGTTCTGAAGAGTCTGTTCCGATGAACCACCCAGGACTTTAGGTGCTAGGGATGCTGTCCCAACCAGCAAGAATGAAGGTGAGATAGACAGCTTAACATAAAGAAGTTTTATGTACCTACCATAATGTTCCATGTTAGTTGTCTTCTTCTCGCCCTCTTTCTTGCGTCCTGCCCCCTATCCTAATGGACCGAGAAGAATTCCTCTTGATTTTTCACTGGCTGAGTCTTCTCTGGCTATTCCTTTCTGACTAGTAGTCTCTCCAGTAGGATTTATGCATTCTAGGATAGGATTCCTTTCTTATTATGTCTGCAGTTAGACTTACCAAATGAGATCTGGGTATCTAGCGCCAGGCATCATGGGATATAGGGTGGCCTCGAGCCAGTAAGCAGCTCTCGAGCTTTTGAAGATGGCCGAGTCGGAGCAGAGGATCGGCTCCGAACCCAACCAGCAAGAAAGAAGGCGAGAAGAAGACAACTAACATGGAACGTTATGGTAGGTACATAACTTCTTTTTCTTAGCTGTTGAATTTGCTCTCCAAACCCAACTGTGGGCAGACCTTTCCAGGTCTCCACCTCTGCTAGATGCATTGTTAGAGGCCGCCTGTCGAAGTAGTATGGTGTCACTGTTGGAGACTGGTATAGATATCAGCAAGACTAGTTGTAAGGCGAAGCTGTAAAAACTGTCTCTGGGATTTGGGAATATTTGATGGCTCTGGTGCCTAAATACTTTGAAGGAACTAAGTCATCTGATTATTAACATTTGATAAAGCTGTGCATACTGAACTGATGTAGGCTTGGGTATAAGTGAAACAGATGGTGCAATTTAGCATGCTCGTATGTGTGTGTCTGTGTGTGTTTCAGCATTTTATCCAGCCATTCTATCAGAAGCTGAACAAAGCATGAGGCCCAGACCTGGTGAAAATTGAGGTTTCTGCTTTAGAATTTTTTACTGTCTTATCGGTGTATTGCAATGGCAAAAGACTGTTAATATTTTAAGTCTTATTTTTGCTAGTCTTTAAGTAGAATTTTTGACCATTTACAGAAATAATGTTCTCTGTTTAAAGCTGCATTAAATGAAAAGTGTAATGCCTGAAGGTTTGTCAGAATGCTGCCTAATAAAGACACTGGACAGGTTAGCAGACTTTTAAAAGGTGTCTACTTGGACTACATCCCCTTTTTTTTAGTTATAATATCATATGCAGTTTGGGCGACAGCATGTATTAACTAAAGTGATTATTTGTAAAATCACATAACTGTATACTGTGCACTTCATAGACTTTTACATCAAATATGAGTTTGTTTATAAAAATTTGAGCAACATGTAAATGCTCATTTCTGATGCCAGCATCAGGATCATATCTAAAACTTGCTCCTGTATCTGACCGATTTTTCAGTCATTTTCCAGCTCTGGGGGAATTTAGTAGGGCTATTCCCTGGACACTAGAGCTTTGTTTTGCAACTGGAAATTATCTTGAGCATTCAAATAAAGGATCTGCCTCTGTATCTCTTGACTCTTTTTTTGACATTTGTTGACCGGGATAGTCCCAACTGGACACAGGTCCATTTTCAGCGGAAGCCTGGGGAGAAAAGCTCCAGATTAACAAATTTACAGTGGATATAAAAAGTGTACACACCCCTGTTAAAATGCCAGGTTTTTGTGATATAAAAATGAGACCACAATAAATCATTTCAAAAGTTTTCCCACCTTTCTACTGACACCTTTCAGCAGTGAGATCCCTGTGATACTTTGTATGCTCTCTGCGAACCATGTGTTTTGCTGTAGCAGGCAACTGAGTAAATGCCAAGAAAACCCTTCTAGGACAACTGAACTTTATTTGGGTTAATCAGAGACTCTTTAATTGAAGGCAGGTGTGTACCCAAGAAGACTGAATGCTATAAGTAAATTAAAATGTGCTTCAACAAAGTATTAGTTTAAGGGTGTGCACACTTATGCAGCCAGTTTATTGTACATTTTTTATATTTTCCCCTAACAGATTTATTTGTTTTGCAATTAAATTGTACAAGTTATAGGTCGCATTAAAGGTGGGAAAAGTTTTAAAATGATTGTGTGGTCTCATTTTTTATATCACAAAAACCTGACATTTTAACAAGTGTGTGTACACTTTTTATATCCACTGTACATAGCCAATGGTATATAATGCATAGCACTCATCGCACATAGCAACATGGTAAACAAAAACTCCTATAACAAAGATAAACATCCATTTAAACATAATACAGTGTGTAAGGCAGTGCGTGGCACTAACAGCACAAAATAACATAGTAATGAATAAATCAAGTAACAAAGTTAAAAAGACATTTAAATTAACATACTTTGGTAGGGATGAAAATGACAGTAATAATCTATAGTAGCGTATAGTACACAGTACAAAAGGGTAGCAATAAAGGTATTGCAAATAGTGGTTTGTACATTAGTTGTTCACCCTGGGGAGTCGCAGAAGCAAGACCAGTTGTCCATGTAGTGTGTTTTCAAGTGTTTTTTAAATTGTGTGGTAGAGCTGTAAGAAGTCGGGTAGCTAGGTAGAGTATTCCAGGCTTTAGAAATAGAACAGCTAAAGAGGGCTTTCCCAGCATCATTATTATATTTACTGACATTTAGGAGATTCTGATTACTAGGTCTTGAGGCTCTAATGGTAGTATAGGGTTGGATTAGATCCTGTAGTGCTGGAATTTTATCGAGGTGGTGGTAGTAGTATATCTTATGTACAAGTGACAGTTGACCGAGTTTAAGAAGTTGAGGCAGCTTTAGCCAGTTTAGTTCTTTAAGTGGTACACAGTGATGAGTCTTGTGTGAGGACCCAGAAGCAAACTTGGCAATCTTGCTGTAGCAAGATTCCAGTTTGATTAGGTTAGGCTTCTGTAGATTAGTTAGAACAGGGGAAACATAGAGGAGGGTTGGATAAAAGATGTGTCCAAGCAATTGTGCTTTTAGTATATTTAGTAAGGAATTTTGTTACAATGGAAGAGGCCTAGTGTTGTGTGGACTTTCTTGATGGTTTGTGATATGTGGATGTCAAATCTCAGGTTATTGTCTATTTCTACACCTAATAGTTTTGTGTGGGTGGTTTGGGTTTGTTGGGTTGGGCTTTGTTGTTGGGCATTAAGATAAATTTGTCACTTGAGGGAGGAAATCTACATGGGCTGAAAAGACGTTTAGTTTTGTTTGGGTTAAGAATTAGGTGGGAGGTTAGTGAACCAGGTTTCAGCTACTGAAAAACAGTTTTGGATTGGGGAGTGAAGGTCATCTAGTGTGGGGGCAGCACATATAAGGGTGGCATCATCTGCGTGTTGCACTACAGTGGCTTTAGGTGTGGAGGAGGAGAGCTTGTTGGTGAATAATGAGAAGAGTAATGGGCCAAGGATAGATCCCTGAGGGACCCCTAAGGATATTAGTAGATAAGCAGACAGTTGGTTTTGCCATTGTACCAATGTTCATAGTGTTATACTGCTGCAGTCATCACACTTAGGGTTATCCTGCCGTCAGGCGGTCCCGCAGTCGGCAGAATCCCAAAGTCTTGGTCCGGCATCGGTTGTCGTCGCTTCTTCCCTGACGTCAGTGTGACGGGGATAAAAGAGGCAGCCAACGCCATTTTCTTCAGTCTTTCTTGACGCACGGTGCTCGAAGCAGAAGCAGTTCGCAAGTGCTGGTTGGCTAGCTCCTGAGATTTTCGAATTGAATTTCAGCCTGAAGTCTTCTCTAAAGCTAAGTACCCCGTTGGGGAAACTTTTCTTGCCTCAGACCGATGTCAGACAAAGTTAATAATTGCATTTCTTGTGGGAAGCAAATACCTCAGAAGGATTTTCATTCTTATTGTAGTCCTTGCCTAGGCCCAGACCACGATGTCTCTGGTTGTCGGTTTTGTGCTAGGTTCAACAAACGTACAATCGAGCGTCGGGCAGATTTCGCCCGACATTATTTTGGCAGAAAATTTAACTATAGCATGTCGTCAGAGCAACTGACATCAGCAATGATTAAGAAACGCAAGGATAAGGACAGGCAACCAAGACCAGATACAGAGGCCTCAGCAAGGCCTGCCGCTGGTTCTCCAGTTTTCAGCGAGGCGCCTACGCAGCCCCTGACTACCGCTGATTTAGAAATTCTGACGGCCTCCCAGACCGAATCAGCTGGGCTTTAGGAGCTGGTTCCATCTCACCCCTCGGACGTCAACCCTGACGGAGATCCGGAGATTTTGGACAGGCCTTCGGTTTCTGAAGGTGTCTTCAAACCGACAACTATCTCTAAGTCTTATGCTAAACTTTAAAACCTCCTTAAAAGTTAGGAAACCGGGTCCACAGGACCCCCCCCCCACAGGCCCCTATTCCTAAAAAACAGATGCTTAAGATGACTGAGGATTTAATTACCCTTAGGGGTTCACAACCCCCTCCTGACAAAAGGCCTAGACTGGAGGAAGATTATCCTTCCTCTGACCAAGCATCCATTTCCTCAGCTAACTCTGAGGACCAGGATTATTCCTTCCCTCCTTATGAAGACTCAGATGCTGAAGAGTCCATTCCCTCTGTCTCCCCCCCTGAAGACTACTCTTTTGGGGAAACTTTGCACACCATGAGGGAACACTTCCACTGGGAAGGCCAAGATTACTCTGACTCTAAGAAAAGACTCCGTGAGTTGTTTCTTCTTCCACAGCATAGACCCCTGGCAATTCCTCCAGTTTTAGACATTTTGGATGATGTTTACACCGAATCTAGTCTAAACCCATATTCCTTACCTCCTGCACCAGCTAAACCAGACGGATACTACCGAGTTCCTGATTCTCATAAGTTTCTATATAAAAGCCCTGTTGCAGACCCTGAAACCATTTCCCAGGGTCCCAAAGGGGTTAAGGCCTCTACTGCTAAGAATCCACTACATTCTGAAAGAGATTCCAGAGCATTAGAAATATGGGGGAAGAAAGTGTATACGTCTGCCACTTTGGCCATGAGGGCCTTAAACTGCCAATTCCACATGCTAAAATACCAGCAGTACTTGATTACACAGTTAAAGCAGAAAATGATCCCTCAGACAAATCAACCTGATTTCAAAGAGATGCAGGATTTGCTGCATGCAGCAGAACAGGCGGGAAAGCATACCTTAGTGTGGTTTTGATTCATTGGAAGCCTCATGTAGAGCAGCTGTCGCAGGATCTGTAATACGTAGACATGCTTGGCTAAAAGAGCAAGCCTTACCAGAACATGTCAAAGCAAAGTTATTGGATGCTCCATTGCAGAAAGATGTGTTATTGGTGTCAAAGTAGAGGAAGTTTTAAAGAAAATGGAAGAAAAGGCAAAGTCTATGCAGAAAGTTAAAGATTTTTTATAGGTACAACCTCCTCATTTCAGCAGAAACTGGCCATCAAAAAAAATGGTCTTTTCCTGCATCAGACAGACCCCAAAGGGTAGGTACAGACGCCCAAGGAGCAGAGGCCAGCCACAAGGTTCTTTCAGGCCTAGACAATGGCATATAGCAACTCAAAGAGGTGGAGACTAAAGATCTCAACCTTTCAGGAAACAAACACACTGACTTCCCTCGCCAAGCAAAATTGCCCTGGCAGCACCTTTGGGATGAAAACTGGCTCTATTTCCACAAAATTGGCGCATCATAACAAATGACAAATGGGTTCTGGATATTATTACTCGAGGCTACAGATTTCATTTCCACACTTTACCACGGATGAGAGGCATGCCAAATCTGCCTCCAAACCAATGGGCAGAGGCACAAACGCAAATTTCAGCTCTCATGGATATGAAAGCAATTCAAAAGGTACCTACAAAGGAGCAAGGTCAAGGTTTTTACTCAAGACTATTTCTAGTACCAAGAAAGGACAAAGCCTGGAGACCCATTTTAGACCTCTCAATTCTAAACACATACCTGGAGGTACTCAAATTCAAAATGCTCACACTACAGCAGCTTCTTCCCATGCTGGGCAAGGAGTCTTGGCTGGTAACGTTGGACCTCAGAGGCATGCCTGCATGTCCCTATCAGACAAGATTGCAGAAGATACCTCAGATTTTTGGCAGGTACAACGCATTATCAATTCTCTGCATTGCCCTTTGGCTTATCTACTGCGCCCAGAGTATTTACGAAATGCCTGGCATCAGTAATTGCATACTGCAGACGAGGAGTACAAATGTATCCATATCTGGACGACTGCCTGATCCAAGCGGACAGCAAGGCCATTCTATTACAGCATCTGGCATTTGTAACAAAGCTGCTAAGTTGCCTAGGGTACACAGTAAACAAAAAGAAGTCAAAGCTAATACGCTCACAAGACATAATATTCCTGGGTGCCAGCTTAAATACAACGGCCCAGATGGCTTATCTCACACCAGACAGACAAAAACAACTGACTCAATACTTCAAAAAGATGGAAACTTTTACCCAGCTCACTGCAAGGAAAATCCTGCAGGCATTGGGGTTCATGGCATCCTGCATTCAACTAATTCCACATGCAAAGCTGGATATGAGGAGATTTACAATGGTACCTGAAAAGTGTATGGACTCAACACAGGCACAGCCTCGAAACAAGTATACCTCTTATTCCCTGCCTTCAAAAAGAGTTCCTATGGTGGGCTCAAGCATGTCAAATAAACAAGGGTCTTCCTTTTGTCTTACCTCCAGCAAACCAAACTATGACAACAGATTCTTAGGACTACGCCTGGGGAGCACACATTGCAGGACAGTGCATACAGGGCAAATGGTCTGCAAAACAAATGCATCTACATATCAACCAAATGGAGATGCTAGCTGTGCAAAATGCACTGACAGCCTTCAAGGGCCTCTTGCATCCAGGACAACTACTAATAAGGACAGACAACACCACAGTTATGTGGTACATAAACAAACTGGGAGGAACGTACTCCTATCCTTTATGCAGACAGGCAATGACGTTGTGGAACACAGCATTGACTTACCAAGTACAACTGCAAGCACAATTCCTGCCAGGAAAGGAAAACATACCGGCAGACGAATTAAGCAGATATTTGGCAGATCCTCACGAGTGGAGACTACACCCACAAGTATTTTCAATGATAACTCAAAGGTGGGGACATCCAGACATAGATCTATTTGCCTCCCCCAAAAATTGCCAACTACAGAAATTTTGCACAAGAACTTATCATTCCCAAGCCTGTAAAGTGAATGCCCTATCATTCAGTTGGACAGCATTGACAGTCTGTGCCTTCCCACCACTACCTTTCTTGACCAAGGTATTACTGAAAGTCAGATCAGAGAGACCACAAATGATCCTCATTGCTCCGGACTGGCCACGTCAGCACTGGTACCCTCTACTAAGGACCTTGACTCACAGCCCTCCATGGATCTTACCTCAACTCCCACTTCTGTTGACTCAGCAAAACTTTCAGATCCTTCACAGTCAGCTCAGGAGAATACCTTAAATTATCAATCCACACTTCTCTCAAAGGACGTCCTGAATGTCATTTTGGAGGCCAGGAGGCTCAGCACCAGAAAAACTTACTCAGACAAATGGAAAAGATTTTATGCATGGAACCAGGCTAAAGGCCAAAATCCTTGGATACCAAACATTCCTCAAATACTGCAATACTTAACTGAGATGCTACACAAAGGCCTTTCTTTCTCATCCATTAAGATCCATGCTACAGCCATTTTAGCTCATTATAATATGGATCCTCCCATATTCTCACACCCTTTACTAAGGCAGTTTCTTAGAGGGGCCAAGAATATAAGACCCCCCAGAAAACCCCCAACGCCAGCTTGGGACCTCGACTTCGTTTTAGAAAAATTAACACTGCCTCCTTTCAAACCAGCCTTCTCAGCAGAACTACAATACTTGTCATGGAAAACAGCTCTGTTGCTGGCTATCACCTCAGCACGCAGGGTCTCAGAACTACAGGCACTTATGGCAGTGGAACCTTTCATCATTTTCCATCAGGACAGAGTCTCTTTACGAACTTAACCCTACTTTTATGCCAAAGGTAGTATCCAGTGTGGCTTTGAATCAGACCATTCATTACCCACCTTTTATCCAAACCCCCAGAATAAAGGAGAAAGACTCCTTCACTCTTTGGACATTCACAGACAGCTATGTTACTATTTGGATAAGACAAAGACCTTCAGAAAAAACTGAATAACTCTTTGTATCCTATGCTGCAGGTTCACAAGGAAAGGCTATTTCAAAACAGACCATCTCCAAATGGATAGCACATTGTATCCGCTTTTGCTACTCGCACCATGGGAAAGCAGTGCCTGTTAATATTAGGTCCCATTCTACCAGGGCTACAGCAACCTCAGCAGCCTTTCTCGGGGGGGGGGGGGGTTCCAACCAAGGACATTCTGGAGGCAGCTACTTGGAGTTCAGTGCACACCTTTACCAAGCACTACCTCCTTCCATTATACTCAAAAACCAGAGCTGGTTTTGCCACTGCAGTTCTGCAGGGCATCCTAGCTTCACCTAACCCAGTTTAGTACCAGCCACCCATCCATAGCTTTGAGATTCAACCCAAGTGTGATGACTGCAGCAGTATAACACTATGAACATAGTACAGTTTTGTACCTACCATAAATGTAGATGTTAGAGTGTATATACTGCTGCAGTCCAGGTTACCCTCCCACCACCCCCTCTACATACCAGGGTGTTAGTTATAACTCCATGTGCATCAATCTATTGGATGCATGTCTGTCTGGTGTATTTGCTAACAGCTAGTACTATTGTTTATCTACTAAGGTATTTTTGCATAGATGTCCTTCAAGGATGCATCTGCAGTCATAACATATGGGTTGTCCTGCCTCAGGCAGCCCTGCGGTCGGCCGGATTCCAAAGTCTGGGTCTGGCTCTGCTGATGTCGCACTTTCCCCGACGTCAGAGCTTCTGGGGTATAAAGGCATCAGCCGACGCCATTTTCCTCAGTCTTTCTTGCCGCGCGGTGCCCGAAGCAGAAGCTGTTCGCAAGTGCCGGTCGGTCAGATCCAGAGATTTCAGCTACCGAAGACTTCTAAAAAAGCTAAGTACCCCGTTGGGGACTCTTTCTTGCCTCAGCCGATGTCAGACAAAGTAAATAATTGTTTAACTTGTGGGAAACAAATACCTCATAAGGATTTCCATTTTTACTGCCTTCCTTGCTTAGGCCCAGACCACGACGTATCAGCTTGTTTAGCCTGTGCCTCCTTCAACCGACTGACTCTTAGACGTCGGTCGAAGTTCGCAGAAGAGTTTTTTGGATCCGCTTTTGCATATAAAATGCCATCGGAGACTCCGACTACACATTTAGCCAAAAAACGCAAGGAAAAGGACCGACACTCGCGGCCCGCGGTTTCGGCTGAAACCACGGTTATGCCTACCACGAGTGTCTCGGTTTCGGCTGAAACCGAGTCCTCTGTTCTTACTTCTGCCGAAATCATACCTCCGACAACCGAGGCCAGAGAGGCCCCGGCTACAGATATCCCTACCGAAGAAGCAAGCGCACAAGAATTGTCCAACACCATTCCATTGGACATTTCTACTCCTGCACGTGGGGCAGCTAGGCCCCCTGCTTCTATGTCTATTAAGGCCTTCTCCAGGGCTAAAGCAGCTAAAATTTCAAAGGCTTTACCTGCAAAATCTTCCTCTCAGAGACCTTCCTCAAGTTCTCAGCCTTGCTGAGGACCTTATATCTCTGATTAGGGGTTCCCAACCTCACCCAGACAGGGCCTCTCAACCACCTCCTGACAAAAGGCCTAGGACTGAACCCCCTGAGCCTCTCTCCTCTGATTACTCCTCGGATGGATCTGATTTATCAGACCATCAGGAAGGGCCATACTCACCTTATGAGGATTCAGATGCAGAAGACTCTGTTCCTTCTGCCTCCCCTCCAGAAGAATTTTCCTTTGGGGAGACTTTACACTCAATGAGGGAATACTTTCAATGGCAGGGTCAGGATTTCTCTGATTCTAGAAAGACTAAGGACCTTTTTACACTTGCCACAGCATAGGCCTTTAGCTATGCCACCTGTGCTAACAGTAGTTGATGATGCATATAATGATGTCAGTTCTGCCCCTGATTCTCTTCCCCCGGCCCCTGCCAAACCTGACAGATATTACAGGGTCCCGGATTCTCACTTTCATTTGTATAAAGCCCATGCTGCAGACCCAGAAACTATTTCTCAGGGCCCAAAAGGTGTTGCAGCTGCCACTGCCAAAAACCCCCTACCCTCTGAAAGGGAGTCAAGAGCATTAGAGAGATGGGGAAAAAAGTTTATACATCTGCTACTCTTTCTGCCAGGGCTTTAAACTGTCAATTCCATATGATACAGTACCAGGAATATTTGTTAGATCAGCTGAATAAAAAGCTTTCTTCTCCTGAACCTTTAGACCGTAAGTCCCTTCAGGATTTGGTACACAACTCTCAGCAGGTCAGTAATCATTTCTTAAAATGTGGCTATGATGCACTGGAGGCTTCATTTAGATCAGCTATGACTGGAGCAGTAATTCGAAGGCATGCCTGGCTAAAAGAGCAATCCTTGCCAGACCATGTCAAGGCTAAACTCCTAGATGCACCAATGGAGAAACAAAGTTTATTTGGCTCCCCTGCACAGGAGATTCTAAAGAAAGTGGAAGAAAAAGCAAAATCTGTGCAAACAGTAAAGGATTTTCTACAGGTACAACCTCCGAGGTTCAGCAGAAACTGGCCTTCAAAAAATTGGTCCTTTCCAGACACCTCCAGAGCACAGAGGGGCAGGAATAGACGCCCAAGAGGCAGAGGTCAATCCAAGGGTGCCTACAGAGGTCGTCAGTGGCAACCTGTCAACCAGAGGAGTACTGCCACAGCTACAACTACAACCACTTCCACAGGACAGACACAATGACTTGGCTCTGATTCCGCCCACCAGGGAACAAGTGGAAGCACCCTTGGGCGGAAAGTTGGCTTTATTCTCGAAAGACTGGCATTGCATTACAAAAGACAAATGGACATTGCAAACAATAGACAAAGGATACAGGTTTCACTTCCACACTTTACCAAAAAAGAGCGGAATGCCAAACCTTCCACCAAACCAGAAGCCAGAGGCTCTAAGGCAAATCAACAGTTTACTCCAGATGAAAGCAATAGAAAGGGTACCACCTATAGAACAAGGCCAAGGATTTTACTCCAGGCTATTCCTTGTACCAAGAAAAGAAACCCAATGGAGGCCTATTCTCGACTTGTCCGCACTAAACACATATCTCATTGTGCCAAAATTCAAAATGCTGACCCTACAGCAACTTCTTCCCATGTTGGGCAAGGAGTCTTGGCTGGTGACTCTAGATCTCAAGGAGGCATACCTGCACGTCCCTATACGACCAGATTGCAGAAGACACCTCAGATTTCTTGCAGGATCAGAGCATAATCAATTCTCAGCATTGCCCTTTGGCTTATCTACTGCGCCCAGAGTATTCACGAAATGCCTGGCATCAGTAATTGCACATTGCAGGCTTCAGGGAATTCAAATCTACCCATACCTGGACGACTGCCTAATACAAGCGGACAACAAGACAAAACTAATAAAGGATTTGGCCTATGTCATACACCTGTTACAGGCCTTGGGATACACAGTCAACATGCAGAAGTCAAGACTAGTGCCATCCCAAAGGATAACATTTTTGGGTGCGGATCTGGACACAATAACTCAGATGGCTTTTCTCACAGAAGAAAAACAAGAGCAACTACCAGTCTACTTCATGGCTTTGACAAGACAAACTCAGCTTACTGCAAGGAAAGTCCTGCAGGCCCTGGGTTACATGGCATCCTGCATAATCTTGATCCCGCATGCCAGGCCGCATATGAGGAAATTACAATGGTACCTAAGGAATGTATGGTCTCAACACAGACACAGTCTAGAAACCATGATACCAATCATTCCATGCCTGAAAAAGGAATTCCTGTGGTGGGCTCAGGCCTGCCAGACCAACAGAGGGTTGCCTTTCAACAAACCACAACCAAGGCAGACCATCACCACGGACGCCTCAGACCTAGGATGGGGAGCACACATGGAAGACAAGTGTATCCAAGGCCTATGGTCTCAGGACCAGCTGAATTTGCACATAAACCTAAAGGAGATGCTGGCAGTGAAACATGCAATCGAGGCATTCAAATAATTCCTCCAGCAAGGACATCTGCTGATAAGGACAGACAATACCACAGTCATGTGGTACATAAACAAACAGGGAGGCACGCATTCCTACCCTCTATGCCGGATGGCAATGGATCTGTGGAACCTAGGCCTGAATCTCAACATCCAACTGCAGGCCATATTCGTACCAGGAAAAGAGAATTCACTAGCAGACAGCTTAAGCAGAACTACCACGGATGCTCACGAATGGATGCTGCATCCACACATCTTCAAAATCATAACCAACAAATGGGGAATGCCAGAGATAGACCTGTTCGCCTCCCCACTCAACCACCAACTGAACAAATTCTGCTCAAGAGTGTACCACCCACAAGCCTGGAGGGTGGACTCCCTCTCTTTCAGCTGGAAGAACGTAACAGTGTATGCTTTTCCACCTCTCCCATTGATGTACAAAGTTCTACTGAAGATCAGGGAGGAACAGCCAAAGGTGATTCTCCAGACTGGCCAAGGCAGCATTGGTATCTGCTACTGAGAAGCATGTCTCGGACGAACCCATGGCCTCTACCCCTATGGCCTTTACTTCTAACGCAGAACAACTACAGGATCCTGCATCCAAACTTGAAAACACTGCAGCTAACTGCCTGGAAAATTGCTTAAAACAAAACTGTTTTATCTCAGAGAGTCAAGGACATTATCCTGGAGGCTCGCAGACCCTCCACAAGAAAAACATACTCAGCAAAATGGAAAAGATTCCTCATTTGGAGTGCATCAAAAGGTACAGATGTCACACTGGCAAACCTAGCACACATCCTAGAATACTTAGCAGAACTGTTCCACAATGGCCTGTCCTATTCTTCCATTAAGATTCATGCTTCAGCAATTTCAGCAGAGTACAACATGGATCCTCCTATCTTCTCTCACCCTCTCCTCAGACAATTTTTAAGAGGGATCAAAAATGTAAAACCTCCAAGGAAACCTCCTCTGCCTACATGGGATCTCAACTTTGTGCTGGAAAAATTAACACTACCTCCTTTTGAACCAGCAGCATCAGCAGACTTACAGTTCTTATCTTGGAAAACTGCTTTCCTTCTAGCAATCACTTCAGCAAGAAGAGTATCCGAGTTGCAGGCACTAATGGCAGTGCAGCCTTTCCTTATTTTTCACCAGGATAGAGTGTCTCTGAGAACCAATCCTACTTTTATGCCAAAGGTGGTATCCAGGGTATCCTTGAACCAAGCTATTCATTTGCCTACATTCTTCCCTAACCCACAGAACAGGGGGGAAAACCTATTGCACACCCTGGATGTGCACAGACAACTACGCTACTATCTGGACAGAACTAAAACCAGCAGAAAAACTGACCAACTTTTTGTAGCATATGCAACTGGAGTGCAAGGAAAAGCAATATCCAAACAGACAATTTCAAAATGGATAGGAAATTGCATTCGATTCTGCTACTCTTTTCATGGAAAGACAACTCCTGAAAATATCAGGCCTCACTCCACAAGAGCCACGGCCGCCACTACAGCCTTCCTACGAGGGGTGGCTACCAAGGACATTTTAGAAGCTGCTACTTGGAGCTCCGTGCATACATTTGCCAAGCATTACAATCTACCTTTATACTCCAGATCCCGAGCAGGTTTTGCAACTGCAATTTTACAGGGGATCTTAACTACACCATCATTATCTTAGTACCTCCTCCCCCAGTTTGGCTATGGTATTCTACCCATATGTTATGACTGCAGATGCATCCTTGAAGGACATAGTACAGTTTTGTACCTACCATAAATGTAGATGTCCGATAGGTATGCATCTGCAGTCAGGATTACCCACCCTCCTTCCCCTCTGTGGTACTCCTAGGGTGCTTACCCCTCTTTCAGCTAGCTGGGGGAATCTATTATGGTGTATTTGTTTGTATGTATATATGTATATATATTTTGTTTGCTACTGTTTGGAATTTTCAACATTTATCCAAATTTAGCCTTCCTAGAGGGCACCTGGCATCTGGGGCAAGAAACACTGAGGAAAATGGTGTCTGCTGATGCCTTTATACCCCAGAAGCTCGGACGTCGGGGAAAGTGCGACATCAGCCGAGGCCAGACCCAGACTTTGGAATCCAGCCGACCGCAGGGCTGCCTGAGGCAGGACAACCCATATGTTATGACTGCAGATGCATACCTATCGGACATCTACATTTATGGTAGGTACAAAACTGTACTTTATTTGTATTGCCTTCCTAGTTGGGGGCACCTGACATCTGGGGCAAGAAAAACTGAAGAAAATTGTCTGCTGCCTCTTTTATCCCCCTGTCGCACTGACGTCAGGGAAGAAGCGACGACAACTGTTTGTTGACAACAAGTTTGTTTTTATTCTAAAGGTTCTGATGGGTGCATGCAGGTTTAATATTTGTAAGAAGGTTGAGTTAAAGTAGTGGACTGCTTCATCGAAAGTTAGTTGTGTCCATGGTTTCCAATTACAACATTTTAGAGAGGAGATTAAATTAGTAAGATTAAAGTTTTGTTGTTGTTCCTAACAACTCTGAAGGATGTTTGACTTGTATGGTGAGTTCTGGATCTTATCAGGTTGTTTGGTGGTCACTCGGACTGTCAAGAAGGCAGCCTCATTGGGGTGAAAGGGAGGGATTGGATGTAAGAATCCAATCCATTATGGATTTGTGCTTGGATGTTTTGTCTGTTCTAGTGGGGGAAAAGATCAGTTAGGTAAACCCATGGAGATTAATGTGGATAGAAGGACTGTTGCCAGAGCAGTTGAGCCAATCTATGTTAGTCACCCAGTACCACAGTTTCCTAAGGCAGGGAGTTAGAAATGCAGTCTAAAAGGTTTCCATGGCGGGGTGTTACTTGGAGGGATATAGCTGCCTATGATATTAATGTGTTTGTCATAGTTATAAGTTTTTTTTATTATTATTTTTTTTTTTTTGCCAGTGCTTTTTGTCATGTCTGGATAGTCTTCCCTGGATTTTTTTATTATATTTGTTTTCTACAGATGTGGTTCGACTATTTGGCCAACTACTGCTTTAAACTGTGAACTTTCCCAAGGATTATTTATTCTTACTGTCTGTAAACTATCTTAGTAGTTTGGTTTCTGTAATTTATTTGCAGTATTTCTTTTACTTTGTGTTTTTTTTTTCAGTTTTCTGCTTGTTAATGGATGAGCTGATGAGAGCTGCGAGTCCCTTGTATTGGGTTATTCCTGAGGTCTAGAACTGTGAGGTGACAACTGTCACAGCTTTTGCTGCTGTTTCTTACAAGATTTTTTTCACTGATTTAGATCAGTATTCATCATATGGATTCCTGATGAAATGCTCATGATATATAGAGATATACCTGCATGCAAATGTTAGCCTGATTTATCAGATTCAGAAAGCTTTGCTTGGAAATTTGTCAACTTTTACTTCTGTTTTATGAGGCATTTGACATTCCTAGGAAAAATGCCAATAGGCGTGCTTGTGGTGGGCAGATCCTAGAGAAGGAAGTTTTCTACCTTCTGTTCTGTTTCTGCATCACAGCTGGATGCTGATTATAAGCCAGTAAATAACCGAGGTCTCGTATAATATGGAAGAAGACTTCCTTTTACCCTCTTTGTTGAACAGAAATCCGGCCTGTAAAGTACTGCGTTTGTTTTGTTTTTTTTTTTCCCTAAGCTAACCAGTCCCCTGCCACCTCAGGATTAGGAGTCAGGCCCAGGGATAGCTGCTCTTCTTCCAAATGCTTCAGCTAATTTTGTTTGAAAATTCACCCAAGAACATGCTGCTGAGTGGCAAAGGAAGAATACCATCTCCACTCCCCTAATAAACTGGGCCTCCTGTATATCAGTCCCTGCAAAAATAATAAAGTTCCTTCACTAGGATCAAATATCTGACTTCAGTTTAAGTAAAGAAGATTACCTTCTGTACGCTTCTCTTATTCAGTGTCTATTGGAATCTGATAGCAGTGGTGAAGAGACGGTCATTGAACTCTCTGCTTGAAGATGCCTTTTTTTCGGGCGGAGACTTTTTACTTTATGAAGGATCATTTCATGTGGAGAGCCAAGGAACTTGTTAGACCGCCATAAGTTATACTTGGTCAGCAGTGACTAGCAGAAGTCCACTACCAGTAGAAGAACACAGTAGTTGAATGGATGTGTTATACTTGAAGCAAGAAGAGTTTTGAGACTGGTGCCTGCCAAAAATACTTTGTTAGACAAGTGGAACAGACTTCTAGATTGACTTGGCAAGAAGGTTTGTTCTTCTGGAACTGTGGATACCAGAGTCATTAACTGTCAGAATTGCATACTGTAGTACCAAGGGAACATTTAGAAACCTTGAGGAGGTGGTAAATTCCTTAGTGGATTTCACGGTTAAGCTAAAACTTGACAACTTATTCAGACCTGTCAAAAGCTGGGAAAGTATTTCATTTGGTATGGTTATCAGAACTGTAACAGAGTTTGGTCCCCTGGGCAGAACTACTGTTTGGCATCCCCTTGCTGTTAAAAGTAAACTCACAATAATTTAATAACAGCTTGTAAACTTCTAATACTGTTTTTTCTTGGGGGGGGGGGTGTAGTAACAAGTTATGCAGCAGCCTAATAACTTGTTGCTACCTGTGAGGAAACAAAAAAACACTTGGCAGTTTAAAAAGCGGCTTTTACAATAAAATGTTTGCTTAATGACAGCTTGTAAACTGTTCTAAGCCCCCTACAATTGGCATCTGAAGCAGTTGCCTCTCCTATCTTACCCTTACTATAGCTCTGGTGGGTATGATACTGCAGATATGTGTGCCAGGTTATAATGCACTCTGTTGCACATGTCTGAATTCCTGGTGTTTAGTATTGCAGAACACTGTCTGGCATGATGGAATTTGGGTATCCCCTGTTTAGATAGTACAGACGTTAACCCACTAATTACACTCTAACTTGTATGTGTCAGTTAGCTCAAGAAAGTTAGAAGAATAATGTACACATATGTGATATGTGACTGTTTTAAATTGAAATAAATTTCTACCCACTTAACTCCATGAATAAGCCGGTAATAGGCATGCTGTCATTTCTTCCTTTGGATTGTTATAGTGGTACAAGTTGCATATGGCACAACTCTGCACTGCTTGTTCTTGCTGAATCCTTATTCTTGGCAGCATCTTGCATTTCTTGCCCCTTCTTTGCACTGTTATTGCCAGATGTGTTTCATGTATCCTGTTTAGCATTTGTCTTCTTTGTCAATTGAAAAACAAAAGTCATGCACTGAAGATAATGAAAGGTCTGCAAGCAAGTGGGTTCATCCTCCATCACAGTAGGACTTATGCCTCGAGGGCTGTTCTGTATGTAAAACTTCCCAGGCTGCTTATAACTCTGTGTTCCCATCACACACTGCAGGTGCCCTGTCTCTTAAGATATTCTACTCTGAACTACAGCAACCTAATCTGCCACCAGGCACTCCTACTTTTAAGTTGAGGAGCCAAAAAAAAATCCACTCAAACTTGTTGATGGAAAAAATGCTTTTCTTGTTTGATAAATGTAGCAAGCAGAGTCCTACATCGTGTATCAGTCACACAGCTCTAAAGTGCTTCAGCCCGGGCTATAAATGCTATACTGATATTCATTCCTGAATGCAGATATCGCCCTTATGACCTATCGGCATCACTTGATAGTGCCTCCCTAGCACTATGCATCTAGGGTGATTGCCCCCTTCACCCCACCCTAACTACTCCTCTGCTTCTACCAAAGTGCTTGAGGAATATAAAAAAACTATTTCCTGGAGCCATTGCTTTAACTGGCTGTTAAGCTGTATATTAATTTTAATTTATAGCATCTTAGTTTTGACAAAGTCCTAGACAGAACTTTCTACAGCATTCAGAATGATTTGGTTCAGAAACTGAAGATGCAAAGTACCAGCTTTATTTTACTGATGAGCAAAACATTGTGCTTTTAAATGTCTAAACCGGTTTCTAGCATACCATTTTATTCCACCCGTTAATGTTGGTTTGATTATAAAGCATTTCTACTGTTAACGTCTTAGTGTCTTAGTCTTGTGGTCGTAAAGTAGCTGCTCGTTTCCCTCTCAGTCCAAAATAAGGGCTTTCAGTACTATTTAATATCTTCATCTCACTTCTAGAAAACGTAGATAAGCAGCAGAATGGGAACATTTCCATTAAACATTTAGATACTGGGAAGAATTTGAATCCTTAACTATGTTTGCACCCTTTTTTCTAGCCATTTTCCTGATACTGAGGACATTCATCTGCCACCTAACCAAAAAAAAAAAAAAAAAAACTCACTGGTTCAGTTTCCACGTCCAGTAGTCTTGTTATGCCTTCGGGTTGAAATAATGAAAATATCCAAGTCAAAACAGAGGTATGGATTCAGTAACTTTATTTACAGAAAATGTTGGTTGACTTTCAGTCCTGTGGCAGTTGGCATTTTCATGTATGGTGCTGATGCAGAGGCAGTGGCTTGCCCTTGAAATTTATCTACATTTTACGTAAAATACATTGTTTGACATTCCTTTTTATTTTTGGTGAGAAGACCAAAAACTACAGCTGTCAAACAACTATGGAATTTATGGAAAAAGTTTTGTAACAGTACCATCTGGATAGAATTTTGTAGTATTACTGTATCCCTTTTCATGGTTAGGTTTTTGTATTCCTCTTTTGGCAAGTGGTGCCTTTTGCTTCTTTGTGTGTGCATAAATACATTAGGAAAGCATTGCTGCTGTTTTACTGGAATACTGTAGAAATGGGTGGCTGGAAGAAGGAAGTTTGTCAACTAAACAACTTAATAAATTGGGAAAAAATTGAAACCTCAATATTACCTGAATGTTCAGGTAGAGCTGCCTTTGTGTTTGAAATGCTATAGCTGCAAGGTGCAGTTTGTTGCTGAGTTGTTGCCGTTATGCTGTCATCCTTCTGGAGAGTGATATTGTCACTGCCTCTATCAAAGTAATTTTCATTTTCAGCCCCATTCTTCAGAACTCCGGAGCATTTTGAGATTAGGAGATTGTATCATGAATGGCACTGTTACATGATGACCTGTGGCCACTACCTGGATGAATTTAGATTTCAATGGATTAGGTTTCACATACCTGCAGTGGTGCTCTCTTCTTTATTAGATCAATATGTGGACTTTTATTTGAAATCCACTATTTCAATAAGCTGTGTGACTAATATGTTCTCAGTTTGTTTTTCATATTTTCTTACGTAATTTATCTAAAAAGCTAAAAGCTTCTGAGAAATGTATGTTATAACTGGTGGATGCACTTTTTTTCATGTTAGAAAGCTGTTTTACAGGCTGAACAAGTTCTGTAAACAGAACCGCAAAATTCCCACCAATAGATTATGAAATTCCTTCCTAGAAACTGGCAAGGAGACACTGTTGTCTTGAGCTATTAAGAACTTGTCTCTCACTGTATAAGCTACAGAATCTACATTTTGACATCTAATCTCTCTGCTGAGCAGATCGAACTACACAAACTACAGTTAGTCAGCAGAGCAGTTAGTTGCATTGCAGCTGTCTTAAGTTGTAGTGCAGTGCCCTTATTACCATTAGCTTTAACTTTCGTGCACCCATTCAGTAAATGCAAGGAAAAACTAACAGTATTTCTCTTGAGTGACTCTGGTCCATTTTCCCTGCCTTTTTTGGCATGTCACTGTACCTAGCTATTAAAATGTTAGCAATGCAATATCTTTGCTAGTGGACACTCTAAAATATGCAAAAATGTAGGCTTTGTTTCTTGTAGTCCTGGCAAAGTGATCTCTCTCTTTGTAAGACAAATGGTTGCTTTGCTTTTCCAGATGTTGATTCATATGAACTTGGAAAACATAAACCAGTCAACCAGAAATTCTTTATAGTGAAGTAATAAAAATGTTTTAATGAAAATTGCATGAATGCTGAAGATGATAAATGCATAAATCAAATGCACTTTATCATCGTTTTAAAACAAAAAATTGGTTTAAACAGGTAGCTGGCCTGACAAAGTCTGTCTGTAGTCTTGCTTAAGCCTACAATTTTTTTCTCTGTAAAGAAGATTTGAGCTGTGTATACCCTCTAAATTGAATACAGCCAGATGATGCAATTTAATGGTTCTTAATGGTTTCTTAGGTCCAAGCTGTGACTGACTTCATTGTAGAAAATCGGACCAGGGCTCCTACATTGTTTTTATCGGTTCATATGATGATACTAGGCTATTGGCCCGGAGGCCCTTATAATCCTAGCCAAGAATTTTGCCCATGTTCCCACAAAGTCAGCACCTGTTTTCCTCTGTAAGGCAAGTACACAGGTGGGATCCCAAGGGTGTATTTTCTGTTTTCCCATCCAGTCGTCCAGGTTCCTCTTAAAGAGGGCTAGTGAGGTACCCTGCTTGACATGGATAGAGAATCTATTCCACAGATGGGGGAGTCTTTGGGACACAAATCTATCCAGCCAACAAGTTCTATTAATGTCACAGACCAGGTTGAGGCCTTGTGTGTGGGTTGCGCAAATGGAGTTTGACTTGCAGATATGCAGCTATTCACTATCAAGGTTGGATCCGAGATGGCCTTGTATGCCAAACACAGGTCACCTCTGAGCAGTCTGTACAAGACTGAGTAGAAGGACAAGGCTTTTAGCCAATCTGTATAGGATAGGTGTTTGAGACCCTGCATTTTACTGGTCTGGAACCTCTGTGGTCTCTCCAGCTGCTGCATGTGCTTGGCAAGGTACATGCCGAAGGGGGCATTGTACTTGATAATGGGTCTGATAAGGAAGGAGTAATAAGGATGCCATGACCTCATTCTTCATGGATGAAATACCCTTACTTATGAGGTTGGCCATGTAGAAAGCTTTCCATACAACAGAGGCAATGTGGTGGTCAAAAGTCAGGTTGCTATCAACCTGGGTGCCCAAGTCCCCTCACGACTGATTGCATGCGTGGTACGTTATTAATGTGATAATTGCGAAAAATGGCATCCCCACTAAAAGGGGATAATGATGCATTTCTTGGCATTCAGTTTGAGGCCATGCTTCTGGCACCAGTCATTAGTTTGGGTAAGGACCACTTGGAAGATTTTAACATCACTAGGGGAATTTAAGACTGCACCCAGCTTGCAGTCATCTGCAAACTTGGTCAGCCACAGACCACTGGTTTTGGCTTGCACTTCAGAAAAGTATATCCCAAACAGTAGAGGCCCCAAGACCAGTTCTTGAGGTACGCCACTTATTACAGGTTTACTTCTAGAGGTGGCTTCCCCCATTTTGAGCGAGTGGGTTCGGTCAGTGAGCCAGTTAGCTACCCATCTGGTAACATATGGGTTGATGCCTAGCTGGGAAAGTTTATCTATTATGCCTGAGTGGGGAATAGTGTCAAAGGCTTTGGCTGGGTTAAGGTAGGTTTTCTCCTCATCCATGACTTTGGTGACGTTTTGAAGAAGTCGACCAAATTTAACAGGCATGATCTCCCTTTGACAAAACCAAACTGTGTGGGGTCAAGTGTTTGGAGGTTGCTAATATCCTTGTTTATAAAGTCAATGATAATGCTTTCCATGGCCTTGCAGATCAGGCTAGCTAGGCTGATGGGCCTATAATTGCCTGGGTCAGTGGACAATGCCACCTTTGTGTAGAGGGATGACAGTGGCTGTCCACCATTCAGCTGGGATGAAGCAACTTCTCAGGCTTTGGTTGAAAAGGGTGCCTAATGATGCTGAGAGCTCATGCCCGAGTTCATGTAGGATGCAGCCAGGGATGTTGTCAGGTCCCATGGGGGCTGTATTTTTTGCCTTTGAGAGGACATTGGGTAGCTGCTTCTGGTAATGAGAGGAGGGGGGGAAGGTGTTAGGGATGTCCTGGTTTACTGGTGGGAGGACATGGGGTGAAGTTTTCAGTGAATCTGTCTGCCAGCGGGTTTGCTATATCTATGGCGTTTGTGTACATGGTGTTCTTGACCACCAGTTCAGAGCAGATTTGGGTGTTAACCTTTGAGATTGCAGACGTATGTGAAGAAGGCCTTGTGATTCCCCTTGGTGGATGTGGCCAATTTGGACTCAAAGATGGTCTTGCAGGATTTCACCAGTGACCTAATTTGTTTGTTCAGACAAGAGAGAGATTGCTTCCAACTTGGCACCTGCTCCGTCTTGGTTCTGGGCAGCAATGTTTTTCTTTTATTACAGAGTTTGTTTATTGCTGCTGTCCACCAGACAGGTTTACTTTTCCTTGAGGAAGATGATTTAGTCCTGTCAGGTATTGCTGAGCCTATGCAGCTATGTAAGTGGGGTCTATAGTACCTTTTCGAAAGGGCTGTTCATGAAACGCCGTTTCATCAACACAAATCCACCGAAATATCAAAATGCTGAACGGCTACATAAACTTTTCCCAGGGAAAAAATCGCTTGGCCATTGTCGGGAATTTGCCCTTTTCTCAACTGTAGTGCAACCTCAGAGTTGGTATATTTAAGAAGGGGGTGTGGGGGGCACAGCCCCCCACTTCATTTTGTCTGTCAGTTTGTTTTGTTTATTGCTGGCCCAGTGTTTTTTTTCCCTGGGAAAAAAATTGCTTTTGTGGCTATTCAAAGTTTTGGTATTTCTGTGGATATTTGTCGATGTAAGGGCATTTGATGAACAGCCCTGTCATCATCTTACTATAGACCCATGGAAGTGTTGGTTCGTTTTTTGGTGTAAGCTTGGACATTAGTGCTAGTTCCAGCTGAAGGGGTGGTGGTTGTGCAGATGCTTATACTTGCTGTCAGAAAATTGTAGTCAGCTTTGGAAAAGTTTTTTTTTGTTTGTTTTTTTTTTTTTACCCTGATTGGGGGGAGGGGGTCCAAGGGAGATGGTGACTTCAAAAGTGATCGCTTTATGGTCTGATCTTTCCAAGGAAGATGACACTGTAGGGGTACTACAGTGGCTACTCATGTTGGTTTGCACCAGGTCCAGGATATTTTCAACTCTCGTGAGGGTGTCGACCAGCTGATCCAATGCATTAGCTTTGACGAAGTCGATAAATCGCTGGGTGTTCATGTTTGAGCTAGAATAGGTCTTCCACTATATGGTTGAGTAGTTAGTCACCTAGGATCAGCGTAGAGGGTTGAGTCTTGATGGATTCAAGTAAGTCCAGATAGGTGGAGTAGGCATCCTGAGTCATGGTTGGGGGGGTCTGTAGCTAGCTCTGATCTGTATAAGTTTTTTGTCAACAGTTAACTGCACTTGAGTGTCTCCTGTGTGTCATACTGTTTGACCAGCCTAGAGGTGTGTGTGTGTGTGTGTGTGTGTGTGTGTGTGTGTGTGTGTGTGTGTGTGTGTGTGTGTGTGTGTGTGTGTGTCTTTTGATAAGTATTGAAACTCCACCTCTTTGGCTTTGTAGCCCTCCGTTTTGGGTCTGAAAGTATGGTAGGATGAGTAACCTCATAAGGCTGAGGTGCTGTCCGCAGCTTTAAACCAGGTTTCATTGATTGCACAAAAGTCAGCATCCTCCAGGGCAAGGGATGCTTGCAATGAGTGCAGTGTCATGCTAAGACTCCTAGCATTTAGCAGCATGACCTTTAAATTTCGTTTAGTAGAATTTTTCATGTTGGTAATTTTGTGTTCATGACTTCACCTATACAAAAGGCACTATGGGGGAGGAAAGGGCCTTTGCCGGAAGCCTGAAGCCCAGGGGAGACAGATGAAGGCCATCTCTGGCAAAGTATTATGGTCTAGCAATTATGTAGGGCTGTCGGGTATTGGATCAACTTGGAATGACACCAGAAACTAAGCCAATTGTTCAGTCATTTTCTGTTTTTATTGCGGCATCATTCTGTGATGGTAGGATGCTGCTTAAGGCTAGGGACATATCTGCCTGGGACACACACTCAGCGAGTTCAATCCTGTCTCTTCATATAGTCCAGAGAGGTACTCTCAAGTCATTCACACCCACATGGACTATGACAGAGTCATAACAGTACCAGTTAAGAGACTTTTCGAGTGTGTGATATGGTGGATTCTAGCATCTTGCAAGCAACTTACTGTGACTTTCTCCCTATGTTTTGTAGTATGCACTGCTCCTAAATTGCACCAGATGACAAATCTGCATTCCACAGAAAAGAAAATTTCCTACATTGATTTTAAGAGGTGAAAGACCAAGTCAGCTTGCCAACATTTAGGGAATGCCTTTGCAATCTGGTCTCCCTGGCTAACCCTTTCTGATACTTGGCATGTTTTACCAGCTCAGCACTTTTAACCCGAATTTTGAATTGTGTCCTTATGGTGACAGTAAGCCCTAATTTCTGAGTTTTTTCCAGCATTTGGCAGGGGATATTTCATTATAAGCTGCTTGGTAGACTGGTAGGAATTGATTGACTTTTGGCATGTTTTTTTGGCTGGAGTAGTTTGAGAATCCCGATTTATTTGTATGTCGTACTTTGCAAAGTTTTATGAGAATTGTTCTACTTCATGGCTTTCCTTCGGAACCTGAGTAATTATGCTCACTCAGGGCTTATTTGCCCTTGACTGATTTGATTTGTCTGGTATAGTCATCCCATTGGATCTAATACTGATCACTGCTGCGGAAGAAAGCAGAGTCAAGAATTTGGAATATATTGTCTAAATGGATGCACTATGAAAAATAAATGACCTGAATATCTGCTATTGGTATAATTACCTCACGTAACTACTTGGGGGCAGAGAAGCCAGAAAAATTAACCCTAAATAGGTTTACAAAAAATGCTTACAGCTGAAATGCTCACTGATCTTGTATCCCATTGTGGGTTGTTGTATATGTGAATTGTGTTATGTTGCATGTGTGATTTGTGTTTTTGATACATTAGTCAATGCTTTTGCTTGTTGTCCTTTAGAACAGAAGGACTGCAGTGGGATAAACGTATGATGGTCCTGAAATGCATACAGGGATGTTGTCATGGCCTTTTGGATTTGTGCGTGCTTGTTTGCTTTTTCAGTGATCTATGCATCTGTAGGGGTGTGTGTGTCTATAGATAGATATACATATTTTAGTAGGCTATATAGCTGTCTATTTTATGTAGACGTTTGAAGTATTTGACTGTCCACGTGGTCATCTTGGCTGCACTTCATAGCCTATATTGTATGGCACTTGGTTGTATACCATTGTCTTGTTTCTTACTGTTAGATCACCTACCTCTAAATATTTACTTTGCTATGGGAAACAATGACCAGTTCCTGCAGCAGGAGATAAGGTAGCAAATTCATTCTGTTATTCATAGGATTTTCACAGTTGCTTTCAAGTCTCACAAGGATGTTCAATGCAGGTTTGTGGCTGTGTGTGGTTTGCAGTTAGTGACATTTCTTTCTCTAAAAGCAGAGTGCGCCTACCTTTTTAGAAGGTTTTATCACTTTTAGTGAGATGGACTGTTTCTTAGATTGCTGACATTCTTCTTGGGGTTGACCGTTGGTGTCATACTCTGATGTGCCCAGCTACTGCATTGAGATGCTTTCTGTGCGTCACTAGTGGCTCATTTCTGTCATATTTACATGTCATATTTGTGACCTATTAATCTTATCCATGTGACTAAGATCACTGTGCATTTATGTTTCCAAACGTAGCAGCTGACCTTCCTTCCAAGAGCTGGGATCATTTTCTGTGTATTTGTCATCTGTCTGCTATCCTTTTGAACTTCAGATAAGAGACCTTGTTTGATCAAGCAGTGAGGTAACTTTAGTTTGCTAAAGGAGGGCAGTTGCTTTTGAAGCAGTGCTTAGATTTCCACAATTTATCAGCAACTCGAGCTTGCAGCTTTGCTTTTTTCAATAGTTCCAGCCTTTGTGATTATTAATGCAAGACTGACATTGATTTTAATGGGTTTGCCTTTGTTAGAAAGATCTAAATTAATTTAGGAAACAATTGTTTGCTTTTTTTTTTTTGACTGAAAGCCCATAACACTGGGGAGGAGAATGTTGATAGAGTTTAGTTAAGGGTGGTTGTGCCTTTGATAACAGGGGTGCTTGATGTGTGGAATGTGGGGGTGGTTGTGTTGGAGAGAGATAAGATGTTCTTTGTAGTATTCAGTGCTGCAGCCATCAATTCTTGGGATATCCTTTGTCGATGAGCCACAGTTGACCAGTCTTCTGTAGCTGTACCCTCCCCCAATGGTTTGACCAAAACTTTCCCACACATGCATGATCATGTTAATGATACAAAGGGTGCATCAGGTTTGTCTTTGACAGTGTGCATAGTCTTAATCAGCCTTCCACCAGGAACCAGTAAAGTACTCTTCTTGGAGTTTTTTCTTATTTCTCGTTATTTGGTTACCGATTCTTGCTAATGCATGTTTTTTCAGTCTTACTCTAACTTGGTCAGAGTCAAAAATTGTGTGGTGTGTGGAAAACAAATTCTGCACTAATTTTTTTTTTTTTTTCATAGTTCTTTGTTGCCTTGTCCCAGATGATGATATGGGCTCATTTTTGCACTGTGTACCTTTCACCTTGAGAACAATCCATTGTGGGAAATATCTTTGTGGACATTTGCTTCAAAAACAAAACATGGGGCATATGGTGTATCTCGTTTTATGCTATCCTGGTACCAGCCACGGCCTCTGGGAGTCTCCATCCAAAGGAAAAAAACATTCAGATAAAAGGGAGAAGCATTGGGAAACCAAGGGCACACAAGATTACTCTTATTTCCTTGGGTCTGGTGACACTACAGGAGTAGAGGTGTTTTTGCAGCCCTGACCACTGAGTTTATTTCTGCTGAGGCCTTTGGCTTGTCAGCTTTATGGTGCCCATACCTTTGAGTTTTACCATGTCCTGCCAGACTGATGTACCCGAGTGTCCCCCATCATCTGAAGGCCCTTTACTATCAGAAACATGTACTGAGAGTTTAGAAGGGGAAGGCAGTATCCCAAAGATTTGTGCTTATAAGGAGGCTCTCACTGATCACATTGATTTCTTTGTTCTTCACCCATGACCCAAGGCATGAAGGTTGGTGGTTTCTGGTACTTTGAGACAAAAGCATCTAAAGTTAAACAGGTACAGTATATCTTGCCTCTGTATGGGATGGGTATTGTTTCTGGCCAGTCCCGTGCCAGGCTTCTTTAGATTCTCTATAGCAGCTGGCTGAAAGCTCTTTCTTCAAATCCAAGAGGCTGGAGCTGTCGACACAAACACTTTGTGTCCAATGCTTCTTTTTAAAAGAGAAGGGTGGATCTTCCCAAATAGGAATCTATATCCCTTAAATTAGAGGCTGGTGAGCTGGCACGTCTGGAAAGTGCCATTGGCTGAAAACTTTGACCCTGACACTAGAGACGTCCTGACCTTTGCTTTCCAACCGTAGCACTTTTCCTTTGGGAATATCCTTCATGGGATGAGGAAAACCGTCCAGTAGGAATCTAAGGAGTACTCTGAAGCCCAGTAAAGATATAGAGCATGGGCTTGCCTGAACCTACTCCACTGGCTGTTCCTCTAGTAGTAGATGCCCTTGAAAGATGCGTGTCATAAAGCATCACTGGACTCCTTTTAAGCTTCTCCCAGGATGTGTGACCAATTTTATGTGGTTAAGGGTTCCCAGAAGTACCGTTACAGGAATCCTTTTCTGAGCCAGATGTGGTGCCCTTGGATCCTAGTAAGGGAGCAGCATTGGCTCTTACCAGGAGCTATATTCCAAATGATAGCAGAGCTATCAATAGATTTAGTAAGAAAGCTTACACTGCTGCTGCGGCCCTTTCCCTCAGAGCATTAAACTGGCAGTCCCATATGGCTTCTTATCAAAAGACCCCACTGGAGTAAGTGAAGGCTAAAGTAGAGAGGATTTAACATAATGATGTGAGGTGAGAGTTTACTTGATTTATGTGCCCAAAATTTTCAAGTTGCAAATCATTCTCCGAAGTGTAGCAACAATGGTTTTGATGCATCATGCAGGGTAGCAGCTGTGGGATCAATTATCTGGAGACATGTCTGACCGAGGATTACACACCAGCTGGACAATGTAAAAATGGAGATCCGTAATGGCCCAGTGAGTGAAGATCATTGGTTCAGATCCCTAGCTTCTGAGGTTTGCAAGAATCTGAGTAAAATCACCCAGTCTGATAAAATTATAAGGCATTTATGCGTTGGTATACCAAATGTTTTCCCACCAAGACCTGTTTCTTATTTATTTATTTATTTTTAATCTACAGTAGGAGCCTACCAAATCTTGTAAAGTGTGTGTGTGTGTGTGTGTGTGTCTGTGTGTCTGTGTGTGGGGGTAAGTACAAAAAGGAATGGCAAGCAAAACCCAGAGAAGAGCTTGGGGCCTCTTAGGGCTGGGAAACTCACAGGAATCAGCACTGACTCAGGCTACCCCTTCACACCCAAATACTCAAAAATCCATTTCGACCCTTTCACACTACCCTGTCACTGAACCCCTCTCCCACCCTGTCTAAAATTTGTGTACTTGTCTTTTTGCAAAAAGAAATACCTCCGCTAAGGATATACCTCCAGTACCCAAAGATCAGTTAAATCTCATTCCACAGGTCCTGTATTGAGCATGTATCATGGGGATATAGGAAAGGTTTCCCTGAGAGTGGGAAGTCAAGGACTTTACTCGAGGCTGTTCCTAGTTCTAAGGAAAGAAGGACCTTGGAAGTCCATTCTGAATCTGTCTTTTAAACAAATGTTAAAAGTATTGAAATTCAGGATGCTCAACCTGCAAAAACTCTTGCCACTCTTCTCTACAGGCCCTCGTGGTGACCCTGGACCTGAAAAATCCATGCCTACATATTCCATTAGCCAACAAATACAGAAGGTTCCTAAGGTTTTCATCAGGAGAAGGACACCACCAGTTAACCTTGTTGTCCTTCAACTTTCCTTCTGTACCCAGAGTATTGTCACAGTCTCTGGTTCCATTACTAGCCTATTTCAGGGCAAAGGATATTCAAATCTACCGTTGCTTAGTTGATTGTGAGCCTAGCAGAGTCCCATTAAGGAGCTACAGACTCTCTGAATTTTCCTGAACATCTTCTAGAGCCCCTATCAAAAAATTATTTTCCTGGGAATATGTTTGGGTACAACTCTGTGCAAAACCTTTCTCCCTTAGGAATCACTGACAAGAGTACTTCAGCAGTATCACTAAGAAAGCAGAGATCACAGCCAGGGAATACTTTTTGTTAGGATATACTGTAGCATAAATTCGTATTGTCCCCTTATCAAGGCTGCACAAGAAAAAAACTGCTATGAAACATGAGAAATGGGTGACACACACAGACACGACCAAGATGTTTCTGGTGTCCTGTATAAAGAGAGAAAGCTTAATGGCGGACACCACAGTTTTCCAGCAGTAGGGGGTTCACTTTCAGAGCCCCCAACTAAAAATGACTATTGCCACAGATTCTTTCAACCTAGCATGGAGAATCGTCATCATGAAGTACAAAGGAACTGGGGTCAGGATAAAGAGGAATTGTATAAACCTCTGAGAAATGATGACACTTATCCTGGCCATGAAATCATTCTTCCGTAGCCTTTAACTTGGGAATGCTGCAGATGAAGACAGACAGTACCACATTCATGTGGTGCATAAACAAGCAGGGAGGGAGTGGCTCCTACTTCTCTGGCTATCTGTCCATGAAATCATTCTTCCGTAGCCTTAACTTGGGAATGCTGCAGATGAAGACAGACAGTACCACATTCATGTGGTGCATAAACAAACAGGGAGGTACTGGCTCATACCTCTCTGGGTATCTGTCCATGCAAACATGGGAACTAGCCCCAGAAGTGGGGTACCTTTTGATGGCTGAATATATTCTTTCAATACAGTGTGCAATAGCAGACAGGCTGAGCAGATCCCAATCATGGTTGTTAAACAGGGATGTACTCCTGGACTTGATCAGGAAATCGGGTGTACCAGACATAATCCTGTTTGCCTCACTGCTGAACGGGCAGCTAAGACAGTTTTGAACCATGGTAGGAACTCCAGGAGCCTGGGAAACATTAGCCTTCTCCCTGAATGGGACAGATCACTTCATGTGTGCTCCCCCCCCATACCCTTGATTCCCAGAGTGCTGATCAAAGTGAAGTAGGACAGGCCATAAATGATTCCCATTGCCCCTTTTTGGCCAAGACAGCACTGTTTTTTTCTGAATAATTTTGGCAAAAGGATAACTGAGTGTTGCCTCAGCATGTTGACACAAAACAGGAGGTTCCTGACCAACAATCTAGATCTTCTGCTAATCCTAGGTAAGTGTTAATAGGATGTGCTAAAAATGAAACATTATTGATCTCTCTGTGTGCCACAGATCGGTACGTGCCTGCCATTGAGCAGCATTCTACTTTCACCAAGGATGATGCCACAGTAGGAACAGAAAATGACTGATTTATAATAATTGGCTTTGTTTCTGGTGTCACTTCAGAGGAATTCAGTAGTATCAGTTTGGGAGGACCTGATTAACATACTACTTTGCTTTGCCAAGGATGATCTGCACCTGTCCCCTGGGCTTTTGGATATTGGCTAAAACTTCATCTCCCCTTAGAACTTTTGTTTGGCAATGGCAAAACTACCAACATAGCAAAAAATAAATAACCTTAAGGTGTTACTTCTCAAATTTAGGAGCCTAAGCAAGAAACTCCACACTGTACAAGCTCTGTCTGAAGAATGTAGACATCTGTGCTGTTACCAAGAATTGGTTTAAAGCTGCATAAAGTACTCTGCCAGTTGAAGGCTACAGTGTCTTCCACACATTTTAGACCAGCAGCAACACAGACAGGGGCTAAAGGTGGAGTTGTCTCAGTCTATGTTAGCAGCAAATAGAACTCTAGGTTGGTTAAACAGGATGATACCCTGGAGTTTCATCCATGTCCAAGTCTCCTAGACAAGGTTCCGTGCCATGTCCTGGCCAGCTACAGGTCCCTTTCTGACCCATGAAGCTCACAGCTCTTACCTAGACCTACTAGAAGTGCTTGCCATCTACCCAAATACTCTGTTCTTGGGGGATTTAACTACCTATTTATAGACTGGGAAACCTACACTGCCTCTTACTAACAGGCACAATGCTTCCTGGATTTTACCAGCACAAACATCCTGGACCAGATAGTATGCATTCCAACCAGAGAATCAAACATATTGAACCTAGTACTCACCAAAATGGGAGTGTGTTGCACCCCCCATGTCACATCTTCATTGGAGAAGTGGGACCACAAAGCAGTTTTCCTCAAAAGTGCAAATCAACTCTGAAAACCTAACTAAACCTGTAATAGTAAGGAACTATTCTAAAGCAAACTAAATCCTATTAAACAACAGTTTATCAAAATTCACAGCTCCCCCAAACCACGAACACAGCTACATGTTCAGAATTATTTACAGAAATTCTGTGCAAACATGTAAATGGTTGCAGTGAGGCTGCATTAGCTACCAGAAGTAAGCTGTAACACCAAAAACAAACCACGCTGGTTTAACATTACATACCTCAACAGGCTATATAACAAAAGAAAAAAGTCATGGCTAACATCAGAAAGAGCAAGTCTCTTAGAGACGAGCTGTCTTATTCAACTAAAGTCCAACAAGCCAGTTACAAGGTCAGGGTAGCCTCCCAGGCTAAGGACAATACAAGGCCTTCTTCAGCTATGTCAGGAACCTTATAAAGGTAATGCACCACAGTGTGCAGAACTGGTGATAAATGGCACAACCTTAACTGACCAGTGTGATGTAGAAAATCTACTGGCTAATAAAGTTAGCTTTAACTTCAGTACCTGGTTTCCTCCTACTACCCTTCTAGCATGTTCCCCCAACTGCCAGCAGGGAGCAGTTCCTGGAGGCACTCACTAAAGCCAAAAATGCTGCTTCACTGGGCCCTGATAGTATCCCTGGTTACATCCTAAATAGTCTAAAACCTGACTTTGCAGGACCACTTGAGGCACTCCAACTCCAGCCTCAAAACAGATTACATGCCAGGTGAATGAAGGACTGCAGCAGTCATCCCTCTTCATAAGGGTGGACCATCCTGACTCTGGGGACTACGGATCCATCAGTCTGACAAAGTCTAATCTGCAAAGCCACAAAGAATGAAGTGTCATGGAAATGATCAATATGGACATTGGCAACCTACAGACACTGGACCCATCCCAGTTTGGCTTTGCTAAAGGAAGGTCTTTCCTACTTAGCCTGGAAGACTTCTTCAAGAGGGTCACCATGGCTATGGATGAAGGGAAAACTGTGCATACCGCCTACGTTGACCTGGCCAAGGCATTTGATACAGTACCCATTCAGTTATTGTTCACAAACTCTCAGAACTAGAAATAAGTTGCCTACCTACCTCGCTGGATTTCCAGCTGCCTGACTCATAAAAGAAGTCAAGATTGAGATCACCTCTACCAAGAGACTGGACACTAGCAGAGTATCCCAGGACTCTGTGTTGGGCCTTCTGCTGTTTGGCATCTATTTCTCGAAAGTTAAGGCTAATGTCAAAGGCCTGTCTTTCACCAGGTTCGCAGATAACTGTAAATTGGGAGCTATCATAGATCCATCCACCCACTTGTAGGATTTTGGTGAGGTGGGATCTAACACAAAGACTGGTGCAAAATGAATGAATTAGAATTCAGTGCAAAGAAATGCATTGTCATGACCTTTGGGGAAATCGTCCACCCAAGGTAATTACTTCATCATTAAAACCCCCTAAGAGTTGACACGATAGTTGGGGATCTGGGAACATATGTAGATAATAATCTGGCATTCGACCAATATGTAACCAAGATAGTATGAAAATCCTTTTATGTTACCCAAGTCATAGACAAGGGTATGGCATCCAGGTCCAAGGAAGTAATGGTATCACTCAACTCTGCTATTATTAGACTTAAAAGTTCCTCACTAGGACAATCCAGGGTATGAATACCCTGTCCTACACAGATCACCGTAAGGTCCTGTCTGTGGTCCGTCTCATACAGATTACTGAAAGGCAGTCTATATCTAGCATTTAAGGCATCCTCAGATCAATCTCTGATCATTCTCTTGCACATTTGCAAGACAAACAGCACCAGAAACCCTAGATCCAAGGACCCGAACTTTGACTTGAGACATAAAATTAACCTGCTGTGAGGGACCAATATGCGTCTCCAAGGATCCCTGTGCTATGGAATAATATCCCCATCTACATTAAGTAGATTTCACCCTGACCGTATTCAAAAGAAATCTTGATCATTGGATGGGAAATTGCAAATTCACCCCCAGTCTGGCCCCCATGTCTCCGACTGTAAGTAAATTAATCCCAAACTAAAATACAACCCCTCCCTCCACATAACCCTTAGCTACCTCTTTACTAACAAATCGCACCATATAGGTTCATAGGTTGGTACTAGGCTATCAGCCCTAGGGCCTATACAAGCCTAGCCATAACAATTCCCTGGCTATTTCTTCCCACATTATTTACTTTCCTGGACCCCTGTCTAGCAGGGCGACTGACGTGATCCCTAGGGTGAATTTCCATTCTCCCATCCAATCATCAAGGTTCCTCTTGAAGAGGTCCAAAGAGGCACTCTGCTTGACATGTATGGGCAATCTATTCCAGAGTCTGGGGAGTCTCTGGGTCAGGAACCTATCCCTCCAGCATGTTTTGTTTATTGTGATGACAAGGTTTAGATCCCTGGAGCGTGTAGCTCTGAGGGATTGGGAGTTCTTTAAGTGTAGCATGTCCAACAGCTCTGGGTTTGACATGGCCTTGTATGTTAAGCAGAGATCGCCTCTGAGTAGACGATATGCGACAGTGTATAGCTGGAGTTTTTTAAGGCGATCAGCGTAGGGCATCTGCTTTAGGCCTGTGATTCTTTTAGTGAGGTATTTCTGAGGCCTTTCCAGTTGTTTCAGATGTCTTGAGAGGTACATACCAAATGGGGCGTTGTATTCTATAATGGGTCTAATGAGAGATGAGTACAGTGGGACAATTACCTCCTTTTTTCTGGATGAAAAGCCCTTCTTGATGAGGTGTGCCACATAGAATGATTTCCTGACTGTTGTGGCGATGTGGTTATCGAAGGTGAGACCACTGTCCACCTGTGTCCCTAAGTCTCTTATCACACTTTCTGTGTTTAGTGTACTGCCACCTATATGGTAATTCATGGATACATGTTTTTCCCCAAAGGGGATAACAATACATTTCTTGGCATTGAGCTTGAGCCCATGGCTCTGGCACCAAGCATCTGTTTCTGTAAGGCCCTTTTGTAGAGTATCCACATCATTTGGGGATTCAATAATGGCTCCCAGTTTGCAGTCATCTGCAAACTTTGTTAGCCAGAGTCCCTTAGTGTTGACCTGTACTTCAGAGAAGTAGATGCCAAACAAGAGCGCCCCAGGACTGAACCCTGAGGTACTCCACTTGTCACTTGTCTGGAGCTGGATTTGGAGTCGGCTACTTTTACAGTGTGGGTTCTATCAGTAAGCCATTTAGCAACCCATTGGGTGACATAGGGATTAATACCCAACTTAGTAAGTTTATCTATGATTCCAGAGTGGGGGATGGTGTCAAAGGCCTTGGCAAGGTCTAGATAGGCTGTGTGGACCACCTTACCCTTGTCCATGGCTCTGGAGACTGATTCAAAGAAGTCAGTCAGGTTCAGGAGACAAGATCGGCTCTTCACAAACCCAAACTGGGTGGGGTCCAGTGTTTGAAGGTTGCCAATGTCTTTGTTTATAAGTTCCATGATAATACGCTCTATGGCCTTGCAGATAAGGCTTGTCAGACTGATGGGATGGTAGTTTCCGGGATCCAAGGTGGATCCCCCCTTGTGGATTGGAATAACTGTAGCTCTGCGCCACTCAGTGGGCACGAAACCTGAGGTGAGGCTATGATTAAACATGACACTTAGGTGAGGTGCCAGTTCATATTGTAGTTCATGTAGTACACAGCCCGGGATGTCATCTGGTCCCATGGATGCTGTATTCTTGGCTTTAGAGAGTGCGTTTTGTACCTGTGTGGCCATTATTACTGAATTTGGCAATCTTCCGGTATTGAGATGGGCCATTTAGGGGGTGAGAGGGGGGTGAAGTTGGCACTGAATCGATCTGCCAGGATATTGGCAATATCCTTTGGATCAGTATATTTATTGCCATTCTGTTTTAGCTCAGAGCAGATCTGAGCATTGCCATTTAGATTCTTGACATAGTTATAGAATGCTTTGTGGTTGTCTTTGGAATCTTTGGCAATTTTGTTTTCATAACTAGCTTTGGGGGATTTTATGAGGCATCTCAGTTTCTTACTGAGGCTAGTAAGGGAGTTTTTTGCATCCTAGGATTTTCCTCTTTTCTGCAAAAGTTTCTTCCTTTTGTTGTAAAGTTTGTTTATGGCGGGACCACCAGATTGGCTTCCTTTTTTTGGATGAGAGCATTTTGGTTCTATTTGGGATGGCACGATTCATGCATGAGTGGATGTGCTCGTACAGTGCCTTAGTGTAGGATTCAGCAGTTGAACTTTCAGTTCCCGTCTGCATGGGTGTCATGAAGTTTGTCACTTCTGACTTGAGTAGCATGAAGTTGGCTTTGGAGAAGTTTTTTATGGTGGTTTCTTTACTGGGGGGGTGGGGGTGGGATGTGGATGTTAAGGGTGATTAGCTTATGGTCAGACATGACTAACGAGGGGGTAACCATAGGTATGGAGCATTGATTTGCCATGTTGGTAATGACCAGGTCTAAGATATTGGAGCCCCTGGTGGGACTATGGATTAGTTGATCCAGGGCGTTGGAATTTATGAATTCCAAGAACCGTTGTGCAAAGGTGTTGGGACATGAGTAGTTTTCCCAGTTAATGGCAGGGTAGTTAAAATCACCCAGTATTAGGGTGTTTGGTTCTATCTTAATATTTTCCAGTATGTTTAAAAAGGTGTAGTGAGAATCTTGGGATATGGTGGGGGATCTGTAGCAAGCTACAGTTTGGATTGCAGTCTTACCTAGTGTTAGTTACACTTGGAGAATTTCAGACACATTGTGTTGGCCAGCTAGCATGGTGGTGTGAATATCCTTGGTGAATATTGACACTCCTCCACCTTTAGTGTTTCGGTCCTGGTTTGGTGGCCGAAAAGTGTGGTAAGAGTTGTAGCCTGGTATTGCAGGGGTACTCTCTGGAGCCTTGAACCAGGTCTCAGTTACTGCACAGATATCGATGTTCTCCATTTTTAGGAGTGCCTCGAGAGAGTGCATTTTGAGGTTTAGACTTCTAGCATTGAGTAGCATTACCTTCAGATTTTGCATGCTTGTACCTGTTATGGTGGTGGTTTTGTCCTTTGAAGTTTGCCTAAAAAAGGCACTATAGCGGTGGCAAGAGCCTTAGCCAGTAACCTGAATCCCAGGGGCGACAGGTGCAGACCATCTCTGGCAAAGCATCGTGGTCTGTCAATCATGTCATCCCAGGCAGACAGATACTGAATCCCATCTGAATGACACCATAAGCTTAGCCAATTGTTGAAGTCAGTCATTTTATCCTTGTATTGTGGTATCATTCTGGGCAAAGGCAGGATGCTACTCAGGGCTAGGGTCATACCTGCCTGGGCCACATGATCCGAGAGCTCTTCCATGTCTCTCTTCATGTAGTCCAGGGAGGTACGTCTCAAGTCATTCACTCCAACATGGACAATGACAGAGTCATATTTGTACTTGCTGTGGAGTGACTTGAGTGCATGCGTTATGTGGTGGATCCTGGCACCTGACAGGCAGCTGACTGTAATTTTCTCCTTATTCAACCTGGTGAGAGGGACATCAGTGTGCCGGACTATAGAGTCACCTATGACTAAAGTGTTGGGTACATTGTCTTGCCTTAAGGGCTGTTGCTGGGTGGCACACTGGTGTTGTGAACTATGTGACGCATTGGTTGTGATTGGTGTTTGTTTGCGTTTCAGCTTCAGAGGTCTTTGTTGCTTGGGCAGGTTACAGTTAAGGGCCTCTGCATATGTGGATTTAGTGTTGCTATATGTGGGTGTTGGTGGTGCGGGTTTAGAAGGGCTATGTGTTGCTTGAGGTGTAGTGTGGGTGTTAACCTTCTCCTCTTGACTGTTTAGCACAATCTTGGGTGGAGAGAGCTTTGCTTCCATTTTGGCTATGTAAGTGCATCTCTCACAGGTTGTAGTGTTGGGTGGTAGGAGGAGAGGGTTGTCTGTGTACATGAGGCAATTGCTGCATTGCCCCAGTATGCCCAGATTCACCAGGTGGACAGGAGAAATCACCGGAAGCTGACCCTTGGAGATATGCCTGGTTTGGGGCTTTTTTTTTCTTCTTTGTAAAGTACAGGAGCTGTTTCCTTAGCAAGGTACTTTGCAATTATAGGCTGTTTAGTGCCTACTATTAATTTCTCCTTATTAACAAGGAGAGTTCAGTGTTTGTATGAGTTTAAGGCTTCCTAGTGCTTTCCAGCAGGTATTAGAGAAAGTGCTAGTCACAGGGATGCTTAAAGGTAAGATTGAAAAGAATGCACTCTGCAGTGTGCACTAGAGAAGTTAGATGTGAAAGTAGGTAACTTGAGTTTTATCTATTTAAAAAGTTAAGGTTTAGTGGAGAGTCACTATTTTTAAAACGTCAAGATGGATTGAAAGGGTGGTCACTTTTGTAATTTGGTACTATGAAATACTGTAGGATGGCCAATAAATTTAAATAATTGAAGGGTGGGATTTCAAAAATGATGATTTTGTGATTACTCACATAAGCCAGTGAAAGTAGAGAGAAATGAGATATATGGTCAGATTAACATAAGAGGCGGGCAACTAGAAAGACAGTGGTATTTAACAAGACAACTTAAATGGGTGTGAGGGCGGGAAAAATTCTGCCTGACTCAGAACAGAGAGAGCTGTGGTCTCTTTTGAAGTTTTAATATGCTGTTAAAACAGAATGCAAGCAAAACACAAGGTAAAGAAAACAAACTACAGTATTCAAAATATAGAAAGGCAATACAGTAATACAAAAAATATAAGCAAACTAACCTTTCCTTCACAGCAAAGTGTAGCAGAGTCTGGATGAGCCTTTCTGGTAAAGCTCTGAAATGTTTTAATTTACTCCTTTAAATAGAAAATTTAGTTCCTAGCTCCACCCCCTCTGTTAACAAGTGATTAACCTTAAATGACCTCTTCTGTCTTATGAATGAGTCCTTAATTAATCCGTTCTTATTTCTGCCTGACTCAGAACAGAGAGAGCTGTGGTCTCTTTTGAAGTTTTAATATGCTGTTAAAACAGAATGCAAGCAAAAACACAAGGTGGCCAAGGATCTTTGGGCCAAAACTGCTTTGGGTTCCATGGCTAGGCTTGTAAACACCCTGGTGGTCATGCGCCAAGTATAAGCCTATGAATGTATAACATGGAGGATTATGATCTGGTCTTTGATCATAACCACATTATGTGTTTATGACATGGCTAACAAAAATTTCACTTCAAGAGCAAAGCTCTAGAAGTGAATCTTTGCATCCTTGTTGAGAGCACTTAAAAGGTTGCGATCAGAGACCCGATTTGTAATTCTTTGTAGCACATGGAGCCTATTTGCTGCATGTACTATTTTTTTACAGAAAAAAAGCACAAATTGTTTTACTGGGTTTGACAGCTGGTAAAGCCTTGTGTGAGCAATGGCAGTACTGTGCCTAGCCCAAGGCTCAGTAATAACAGCACTGTTAATATTGGGTCGTGCACTAGTAAGTACCACAGAACGTTAGGGTTACCACCTGTCCCACTTTGCGAGGGACAGTCCCTCTTTGGGCAGTTGTGTCTTGACAAAAAATTGTAAAAATGGCAAATGTCCTGAAATTTTAGGACAAAATGATTTCCTGTATTTTATGTAATCATTGCATAAAACAGTTATTCTGTATCTAAAATACCTAAATGTTATAAGAAACAGAATAAGCAACTAAAATGCTATAAGAATAAACTTTTATTTAGGCAAAAAATTTAAGTTCTAACTTTTGTACTGACCCGTGGGTATGTCGGCCTGTAAAATCTGATGTTTGTACCAAAAATGTCCCACTTTGGCCATTTGAAAAGGTGGCAACCCTACAGAACGTGGTTGTCTTTTTCCCAATACTTAATTGTAATCATAGTGCACCATGCACACATTTGTGTGTGTATATATACAATGGATATAAAAAGTGTACACACCCCTGTTAAAATGCTAGGTTTTTGTGATATAAAAAATGATGCCACAATAAATCATTTCAAAACTTTTTTCACCTTTAATGTGACCTATAACCTGTACAATTCAATTGAAAAACCAACAACTCTTTTAGGGGAAAACATATAAAAAAATAAACGTACAATAAGCTGGTTGCATAAGTGTGCACACCCTTAAACTAATACTTAGAAGCACCTTTTGATTTAATTACAGCATTCAGTCTTCTTGGGTAGATACCTGACATCAATTAGAGATTAACTTCAAATTTATATATATATATATATATATATATATATATATATAATGTGATGATGTAAATCTGTCAATTCACTTCGGTTCCTTCCTGTGAATCGATACGGCCATTTCCAAGGTCGCGCCAGCCAAAAACTCTCAGCTAAGACCTAGCCATAATGCCCCTCTCCTAGTTACTACAGATCTTGTTTGCCGCATTCCTGTTCAGACGTGCTAGCCATCTCTCTCAAAGCCAAATAGAAAATTGTAATATTTAAGAGTTTCTCCTCAAAATTTCTTATTTTTTTAGTCAATATAGCCTTTTATCACTGTCGCTTATAACCTACTTCTATTCCCTACCCTTTACCTTGGTAATTTAGTTTCTACCATTGTTGGTACTGTCCCTCTCTCCTGCCTTTGATAGCCCTTCCTTACCATTTGTGGTATTTTTTTAAATACCATTGTTGGTATTCTCTCCCTTCTTTTTGTTTTTTTTTTCTATAGGATAGCCTTGTTGCCTTACTATGTCAGACAAAGCTAAGTTGGGGTTTAAAAAGTGTGACAAGTGTGGGCATAAGATGCCCAACTCGGATGGACACGCTCGTTGTGTCTACTGTTTAGGTGTGGATCATATTAAAACTGACTTTGACAATTTGTGCTAGTTTTAGTAATCGTCCACCAGCAGAACGTAAAAATAAGCTTATTTTAAAAGGTTTAATTAAGACCCCTTTTTTGGAAGCTCTGTCTGGGTCGGAGGTCTCACCCCCTCCAAATAACAAAAAACAAAACTTGTCACCTCACAGCAAGAGGTTCTCCGTTGCATGTTCTCCCTGTGTTCGCGGCGGTTTTTTTCCTCCCACATTCCAAAGACATGCATCTGGAGCATTTCTCCCCGGGCCTCCGCTGAAAACAGGCTCTGTGGAACCTAGTCGGACATTCCCGGTCAACAAATGTAAAATAAAAAAAAAAAATAAAATAAATAAATAAACATAAAGGAAAAATGGAGTCGCTTTGTTCCTGCATCTCCGTCAGTTACAGAACCGAGTTGGCTCCATGCTTTGCCGGCTCTCTCTGTGCAGACTTCTTTGACACCAGGCTCGCTATCTTCTCCCTCAGTGCCGCCCATGATATTCACCCCTATTTCGGTTCCAACCTTGGCACCACCGACTTGGGTGCTGTCCTTGGATCCGACATTGGCTCCTGTGACTGTACCTGCTTCGGCACTATCCCCGGCCATGGTGCCTATAGTTTCTTCAGCTCCATCGGCTCCTAAACTCGAATATCTGCCAAGGATAAGATACTCTCCAACTTACGACCCTTTTTTGGGGCAGAGGTTTAGCCCTTTTCTGGAAAGACCTGATTCTCCTTCAGCAGCCTCCTTTAGATCCACCAGGAGTTTTTCTGAATTGGACCTAGTGCGGGTTGTGGACCAGCTTCTGGCTGCCAGGGGATTGCCCTTTCCAGCTAGACCTTCTGTCCCTCTTGGCTCGGATCTTTTACTACATCTTCCCCTGTTTATCCTCCTCCTCCAGCCTCTACCCAGGTCCCCGAGATCTCCGTACCGATGTCCACCCCAGTGTATACCGTCTCTGCTCCGACAGCAGTTTTTCCCCTGTCGGCACCGACCACCCTTACTGCATCGGCTCCGGTGGAGCCAATGCTTTCTCGGAGCAGTGCTTGGACCATCCATACCTTGTTACCTAGCCCAGCGCCTATTTTCTCACCAGTTTTCTGTCCTCAGCATTCTGATAGAGGGGAGTACCTTTTGTACACCCTTGGTGTGCATCGGCAGCTTCGTTGTTATTTGGACAGGACTAAATCTTTCAGGAAAACAGATGAGTTGTTTGTGGCCTTTGGAAACAGGTTTACCCAATCTGGGTCCTGCAAAGTGACTTTATCCTTCTGGCTTAGAAACGTCATTACCTTTATCTGCCAACAGAATAAGCTATCCTTACCTTCCAGAATAAAGGCTCATTCTACCAGATCTATGGCTTCTTCTGTAGCATTTCATTCCTGAGCCTGTATGGATGATATCTGTGCAGCACCCACTTGGGCAAGACCCTCATACCTTTCTCTCCCATTACAAATTGGATTTGGCCTCTAGGGGACGAGCATCTTTTGGCTCTATGGTGTTCAGGAATATCCTTCCTAATGCCATCCAGGACTCTAGTAGCTGGGGACTTGGTCCTGTTTATAATGCATGGGGACTCGGTCCTGTTTATAATGCATGGACAAAGATTTACAACATCAGATAAAGAAGTTATGTCTTACCATAACGTTCCATCTGTGTTGTAGATCTTTGTCCATTCATTGCTTCCCACCCTCCTTCCTCCTGCCTGGACTCCTGGTGGAAGTTAAGAACTCCTGGTTAGGGTATTTGCTCAGACAGAGCCTTCCACTATTTTTCTATTACTACCTCTATTATATAGGGGCGGGCAAACTCTATCTGAAGTAACTAGGAGAGGGACATTATGGGTAGGTCATAGCTGAGAGTTTTTGGCTGGAGTGAGCTTGGAAATGGCAATATTGGTTCTGAGGAAGGAACCGAAGTCCCATTTGTAATGAATGGACAAAGATCTACAACACAGATGGAACGTTATGGTAAGACTTACTACTTCATATATATATCTATATATCTATATATATATATATATATATATATATATATAAATAAAATGTGTGTGTGTGAGCGTAAAGCACTGTTATGGCTGCCGGCTCCCTTAAGACAGCTGTCAGAATTATCCCAGTTGGAATTTTCAGGTAAGGAAAAGAATTGAGTTGTGCCCCTCTGGCAGGAGATTTGATAGTTTTGGAGGCAAGGAGGCAAAAAAACAAGTAGAGAAAAAGTCCAAGGGCCAGCAGCAGTGTCCTCATCAGTTGTGAAATCCTAGTTTAATCGACACTGAGCACACCATAGCTGCTAATTGTTTATACATGGTGGTGTGGGCTTTATATTTACAGCACTTTCACTGATTAATGCGTGAGGAGTAATTGGCCTTAGGAGCACATGTTAAATATGCGCTGCTTTTTCATATAAAAGGTAATGTCTGCCATATCCAAATAGGCTGTACAGTGTACAGCTGCAGGTCAGAGTTATATTTTACACACTTCTGACTGAACCCAGTGTCTTCCAATCCAGTTTTACTAACAATAATTAAGACTTTTAAAGAGAGTTAGCTTTTGTAATAACCCCCCCCCCGCATGGACACAACTCCATATTTTATGTACAAATACACAGTAGTTTCCAGTAGAGGCTAATGGCATCTGTCCTACACCAACAATCTCTGCCTCATCTTTGCAGCAATCCTGTCACCAGGTAGACAACACCAGACCAGCATACCAAAATATAATTACTCTTTAGCCTAAAAATAATCCAGCCGTTAAGTATTTGGTGACAGTAGTTTGAGAAGTAATTCTTCCAGAAGGGTGAAGGTAACATTCGTATACCATTCCAGTGCACCTAACCCTTGAACTATTTATAACTATACAATGACTGGCCAGTAACATTTAAAAAGGAATACGTTGATTGGTTACCCCAGCCAGTGTGCCCATTGTAAAATGAGAATATGCCAGCAATAAAAGTAAAAGTCCAGCTGCTAAAGTATCAGTGGCCAGAATTTTTCTGTTAGCTGCCATATGAGGTACACGGGCCCATCATTTTATGAAATAACCACATTGTATTAATATACAAAAATGCTTATCAATAGCAAAACCAGGACACTTAGAATTAACCGTAAGCACTTATGGTAAATGAAGTTGTTTTGGCAAAGCTAAAGATGCAGTTTCAGTTTGTTAAATACTTCATATTTGGTGTGTCAGGGAGATGACCCTGGATCATTTTCATTATTAAGATAAAAAATGAAGCCGGTTTTCCTTATCTGAGGTACAGTTACTGGTGTTGAGAGCATCTCAATAAATTATCCTGTAAATTTGTTTAAAAAAAAATATGCAATGAGAACTTCTATCTCCTTAGCTTGCTTTCCAAAGCACTGATGCACTGCATAATTGTGGGAACGGAAGTTCCATTCGTGTGTACAGTACATAAACAAAGAAGCAGAATCAGGAAACAACGCAGAGGAACACCAAGGTGCTGTTATACAAAGAGATTATTTAAGAAAAGTAAATTTATTTTTTTGTTAAATAATGTTATTGTATAATAGCAATAACCAACAGTGTGGTGTGGTATAATGAAGATTTACCCACGGTTGGCTTTGATTAATCACTCTGGCTTCACCCATGTTTGATTAAACCACACCAACCATGGGTAAATCTTCAGTATAGTTTACCCATGTTATTGCTATAGTAAATCATCAGACCCAAGCATTTAAAATTAAATAAGACTGTTTACTTGAAATAAAATTAAGCAATTTGTAAACTCAAACCCATAAGCAACATTAAATGAACATGTTTAAACAGACAGTTTGGACAATAAAAAATTCTAACCAATAGCTTATCTGGTGCCGTCACTTCTAGCCGCATAAGCGCTTTACTAAATTTCTGTGTACTTCTGACTTGGAAGTCCAAGCATTAGTTGGATGATTCTACAGACGAATGGAATTTAGTTTGGTTGGGTGGGCGTTCGAAAGTAAGTGGGCGTGCCTTCGTAGAAAGTTGAATGTCGAGCTGGCACCTCGGCGTTCGTGAAAATGTACTGCCAATCATTAGCGGACCGGAGTTCCAGTGTGGTGACCCCTAACCGGGAAAAGCCGAAAGACAACAACATTTGTTTCCAGAAAATGCAGTTGACTACATTGCCCAGGAATAAGGTAGCTAACTCTACTGCAGTTGCTTCCCAAGGCAGCCCTTCCTGTTTGGGTTTAATGTAAAGCTTCTTCTGATGCTTTTCCAGAAGGAAGGGAGCGTTCAGTTCAACTGACTAGTGTCTGTATAAGGAAATTATTTTTTTAAGCTGACAAAACAAAGCAAATGCTTACACAATTGGGAAGCAGATTTTAAAGTCAAGAAATGAATGTAGATAGTTAATACTAAACCATCAAACATACAATAAAAACTCTAGTGGAGAAATGACGTGGATGACCACACAAACTTCATTTTCTTCTCTTTTTTATTTTGTGAATACTAACACTTTTAACACTGCTTTTAAATAGAGAATATTTTCACGCTGTGATTTATACCAAATTCATTTCCAGGTTTTACTTGAACATGTAAAATGTTTATTGAATTTAAAAGAAGCACTTTTATTTATATGTGTATATATATATATATATATATATATATATATATATATATATATATATATATATATATATATATATATATTTTTAGAATGGCGGTTTTTGTTTGTAGTTGAGGTGTGGTTGGTTAATTTTAGATTTTTGGTTGGTACTGTCGCCTCACAGTTAGACGTTGCCCGTTCGATTCTCCGAGCGTCTTCTGTGTGTCGACATGCGTGAATGGGCATTCCTTCGTTGAAGGTTGTGCGTTGGGCCCGGCAAGCCAGCACGTAAAAATCTACTGCCAATCATTTAGCGGACCGGAGTTCCGCTGTGGCGACCCCTAACCGAGAAAAGCCGAAAGACACAAACAAATTAATCACATAGAGAATGTATTTAAATTGTGTGTTATGTATTTCATTTGAAATGTGTAGAACAGAAAACAAGAGACCAAATCACTTATAAAAACTAAATTCTGCCAGTCCTCTGTGCCATTGCAATACTGGGAAGCAGATTTAGTCCTAGTTTCTAGCAATTCTAATACACATTCACAGTTTTTCAGTACATGTTTTACATGTTGCATGCTGCAGGATTTACAACCACCACAATTTGTATAAAAAGGTAACTCTAGTTACTTCTGTTTTAATACTGCTTTATGTCTTCGTTGATAGATGTCAGGCAAGCTTTCTGTACAGACTGTGAAGAAGCAAATCTTGTCTCTGTACTTGACCATCTCCTTTTTTTAAGACTGCCTTTATAGTACATTAGAACACTTTTTTTTGCCATTTCTGCGTGACATCTGTTTGCTCTGATGGATAACCCTGCTCTTTTGATTGTCCACTCCCAAGGCTTCTGTGTAAACATGGTGGCTCAATCTGTTGGGCATGCTGTAGCTTTAGTTCTGACATTATCACATTTTTTTGTTACTGGTCACGCCTTGTAGTAATCTTCTTCCATCCTTTGTACTTTGCCAACAAAATTTATGCACAAGCCCTTTATGCCCAAGTTGCTTGAAAAAGGGAATATTATGTACCGTGGCTAAATGCACTTACAGCGGATCTTTGGGGTTGCCAACTATGTCATTCTTTTCACTCTTAACACTCTTCAGGAATCCATTTTCTGTACATTAACCTATAGTTGTAGTGTACAGACTCCTCCTACCTTAGAAGATTAGAAGTATCCTTGGCTGGCTGTCTCAAGGTTTGTCACGTATGCTGAGAGCTGTAACTTTCTTGACCCATTCGTAGGGAAGTTAGGATGAATCAAAAATCATTCTCTTTTTTTTTTTTTTAAATAACTTTAAATCAAGTTTAGACTTACTGTTGCCAGCCATCTCTTCCTTTGGTCTGGAAAGGGCTATTTTAAGGAGAAGTCCATTACCTTCTGTTAACTGTGTGTTAGGTTTACACTTCCTACTGCTACCTACCTCATTCACTGAAAAAGTGTGAAGATTGGCTGGGTCTCCCTCTGCTACCTTTCCCATATGATTGTGTCCATGCTTGGCGTTGAGGCATTACAGGATGTTATTAGTCATTACTTAGTAAAACATCTGCTGAGATATCATCAGACACTTCCATTTGCTCATCTTCCTGCATGATTTCCATTCCAAGTGAATCCTGGCCTATTGATCCTTCCCATGGCCCTGACTGGAGTAGACTGCCTGGACTGACTAGTGGTGCTCCTCTTTAAGAACTCCAAACAATACTGGATGTAGCATTTGTCTTAACAGAGGTTTGCTGATCCCCTATCAGGATAAGATTAGAATTTTGTAGTAATCTGGACAGATGTAATTTAAAGAAAACCCACCACTGCCATGGGTACTACTTCACTTATCGGTCTTAAATGGGTTTCGCTTTCCACCCTTTCAGTGGACTTTTTGTTTCATTGGAAAAGTTTTATTCCAAGATCTGTGGTGTGTTCATGTCTGGTACCTACTGTGAATGTTTAGACTATCCCCATGAGTCTACCTATGTGTAGTGCTGTGCCCCTTCTTGTGAATTTATGCCCTGCCAGCTTGCTGGAGGTTGCTGTATTTGTCCATTTCTTCTGGATTGTTGCATTCGTACTGTGTTAACTAGACTCTCTAAGGTCTTCAGGCAAGTCCCTTAGTTTGTGCTGCATTATTCTCTGGTTCCTCAACATTTAAAAAGTGGCAACTTGGTAGTGCTGCGCTAACTTTATAAATCAAGATGCAACAGGTTGAACAGAGAAGTGAGAAATTGCATGGTTTAGAACTGGTAAAGGTGCATGTCAAACCTGCATACTCTCACCACACTTGTTTAATTCAAATGAACAACAAATTAGAGAAGCAGGCTTGTACTGAGAAAATTTAAGTGTAAAATTTGAAGGAAGAATTAACTGCTTTTGTTGTGCTTATGGAACTACTTTTACTGGCACAGTGCAAACAGTCCAAAATGTCTGCTTATTAAGATTAAAATGACAGTTTCAGAATGGGTTTGTACCTTAATGTAAAGACAAAGATCTTGGCAACTGGTAAAATCAGTATTTTTTTTATTCAAGATAGACAAGAAGCAGAAATACTAGAGATCTCTAGTCTGCTCTGATCAGCAATCAATAACGTTCTGACAAGAAATTAAGAAGTGTGACGACTAATCTTTTTTAGCAGAACAACCATGATGGCTTTAGATGAGATCTTCAGTGCAGAGGTGTATCATTGCATACAAGGATGCTAGTTGTTTAAGCTGTAGCATTTTTAGTAATGTCATGTGGCTGCAAAAGTTAGTGTGAAAAATTATGACAGGAAAAAAATTAATGCATGTGCATTATTGTATTAGTGCCAAATTCTGCTTATAATTACTATGGATTGTTCAAAAAAAAAACAGTCTGTCATTATTGGAAGAGATAAAAGTATTTCCTGGAAACTCGGATGACAAAACTTCATTCTTTATCTTCATTTTTGCTTCCCACAACTGACCCATCAGCTGCTGCTGTTTCCAGGTCCAGCCTTTATCTCAAAGGTCCACTGGACCCGACCAAGCCTCCCCCAGTTAATCACTGACCCATGTCCAGAGACAGTGAGATGAGACATTTTAACAGTGACTCACTGCTGCTGGGCAGTGTTATCTATTAATTCCCCACCTACCTTGCATTTGCCTGGTAAGACGTGCAGTGAGCATCAACACTGAGCCACCCCACACTTCCACATGTGACTGTTTTCAGAAGGATGAACTGCACACATTTATGGCATCACTGAATGGTTATTTTCCAGTCTCCACCAGGGAAATAAAACCACAAGATTGTTACGTGAAGGTGCATTCCACCTCCCCCTCCAGTAGGAATACCTGTCCTACCTGTTTGCTCCAAGCAGCCAAACTGCTGTTTAAACCAGGGTCACCTGGACTGTAGTCAGGACTTTGTCTCTCAGTGGTAACTGTGCAGACCCAGATCATCATCTTGCTTTCTTCACTCATAAGCAAAGAGAGAATGATCAGAAAAATATACTATTTGGCAAAGCTAGAGGTTAGAAGAGGAAGACCTGTGATGCAGAGGTCAGTGTAGAAGCGGAAGATCTGTGATGCATTTGATTATTTAAATAACTACTTCAGTGGATGCACCTTTTTACAGTGATTTAGTCATCTCACTGAAGATAAAACTCAGATCAGTACAACTATCTGTAGAGTTGCCGTGACTTTTAAGTTGGTGGCATATAACAAAAACAGCTTGCCGTACGCTCACATACCTATGAAAGTAATTGTTTATTTCTGCACAGTCACCATGTAGCTGATTCCTAGAGATGTTGGGAAACCCTCGTGGTAAAGGACTGCATCTGAGGTACCAAGCTGGAACAATAGAAAGATCTGGAATTAGTTGTGCAGTGAGGATCATGGGGAAAAGCCAGCAGTCACGTGGCATTTGGGAGGAGCATAGCACAAAACAGAAAAATAAGTAGTCCTTTGCAGGCTGGCCCATTGGCTGTCACTGTTGTGTGTCCTCTGTGTTGTTGGGGTTCAGATTATTGAAGTTGGTATTGAGGATTTGGGGATTCCAGCATTTAGCAGTCAACTTGGAGGAAGAATGTGGGTTTTTGCAGTGCAAAAGTCCAGTTGTACTACAGCGTATATACACAGACGATCAGGAGAAGGATAACTGCACACTTTTCTAACAGGACCCAGAGTGTAAAGCTTGAGAAATATTAGTAATCCTTTGACCATTGAAAGGGATCATTCCTTGGCCTTGTGATCTTTATTACCCAGGACAGTTCCCTTTGGAAGTTTTATGATGTCTGATATAGAAATAACACTTTACTTTCCCAGCCTTTCAAGGAGAGACTTAATCTTTTTATTCTTGTTTTATATCTAGATTGTTTGCATGTGAAATATTCTTAAGTGAAAGGAAGCTAGTATTAAATGCTAATGAGATAAAAAGTCATCATATTTGGAGGAACAGAATGACTGCATTCTGTCCGTGACTATTGCTGATTTGTCTGCATTTGATTTTGAATGGACGTTTTTCACTTAAGGTTTGGTTCTTTCTTTTTTTTTATCTTTTTCTTATATTCCGTTTTTTATTCTGTTGAAGTTTTAAGAGGTCTTGGCTAGGTTCAGTTAGAAAAGAATTCCTTTTTAAACAGTGAATAGCATCTGGCTAATTAGTGGGAGGAGCTGAGAAATGGCTTTCTTAATTTAACTAGCAATATTTGGAAATGTCTTATTTAGCTGGAGTGCTTGTTTGGCTTGCTTGCTGTTCTCTGCCTGACTATTGCTGATCTCTGTCTGCACTTAATTTTTCCCATCCATCCGCCCAACTGTTGCTATACTTTTAAATTTGGCAGCTTTTGAGTTGCCCGCCTCTACTATAAATCTGGTTTTGGTCACTCCTTCCATTCCCATCTCATCAGCTCATTCTACTGAGTATGGAGAGATCAGTTAGGGAGGCCCACCCACTTAGTCTTTTAAACTTGAATTATCTTCTGTTTCCTGTCTTCCCACTTGTGATAAACCAATATGCTGCCAACCCAGCTAGCTGGAATTTTGCAAATAATTATATATCACTTGAAAATGTTAATATGATTTATATAGAAATGTGACACTGCCAGCCCAGCTAGATATAGGTTCATAGGTTCATAGGTTTATACTAGGCTATCTGCCCTAAGGCATTTATAAGCCTAGCCCAAATTTTTGTGGCTTACGCCACCCCTTATATGAAAAAATACTGTGCCCATTAGTTTGTTGTGCCACTGTCCAGCAGTGACACAGAGATGATTCCCGGGGTAAACCTACGATCTCCCATCCACAGGTCTAGATTTCTCTTTAA
>NC_056734.1:119888318-119890818 GCF_019279795.1 Protopterus annectens | reverse complement strand
GAGGCAATGTAGTAATTGCCTCATGTATACCAATAACCATTTGCTCCAACAGCAAACAAGAACAGTATGTGAGAGATGTAACTATACTATGAAAATGTAATCAGTCCTGTCACGTAGCAATAAAAGAGACATCAAACAAGGGTGTCAGCTCACTAAGAGCCTACCAAAAGACCAGAGACCTCCCAAACGCAAACAACTCACACATACTAGTGCATGACCAAAATCTACTAGACATATAATGCACATACCATTTTCTCAACGAATAAACCCCTAAGGCAGAACCTCTCAAAACCAATGTCCTGGTCATAGGAGTTTCTATAGTGAGACACACACAGATACCCCTCTCACCAGGCTAGACAAGGAGAAGGTCACAGTCAGCTGCCTGTCAGGTGCCAAGATTTGTCAAGTCACTCAACACCGATTACTGTTATGACTCTGTCAAAGTACATGTTGGGGTGAAGTGACTTGAGACATACCTCCCTGGACTATATGAAGAGAGGCATGACTGAACTCTCAGATTGTGTCCCAGGCAGGTATGCCCTTAGTCCTAAGCAGCATACTGGCTTCTCCCAGGATGATGCCACAATATAAACAAAAAATGATTGACATCAACAATTGGCTTAGCTTCTGGTGTCAGTCCAGGGGGATCCAGTATCTGTCAGCCTGGGAAGACATGGTTGACAGACCATGCAGCTTTGACACAGATGGCCTTCATCTGTCTTCTCTAGGCTTTTGAATACTGGCAAAGATGCTTGCCACCCCCTTAGTGCCTTTTTTAGGCAGTACCAAAACAACGAAGTTTCCACCGTAAAAAAATCCACCACAGACAAACTCAAGGTTTTGCTTCTTAATGCTAGGAGTCTAAACAAGAAACTGCACTCCCTGAAAGCTCTCCTCACTTTAGAAGTTGCTGACATCTGTACAGTCAGCGAGACTTGGTTCAGGGCTGCAGAGAGCACCCCAACCATGCAAGGCTACAATGCCTTCCACACGTTCAGACCTCAAGGCTGCAGAGAGCACCCCAGCCGTGCAAGGCTACAATGCCTTCCACACATTCAGACCTCAAAATGAGAGTGGAAGAACCAAAGGTGGAGGTGTATCCATCTTCATTATTGAATCCAAATACACCTCAAGACTGGTTAAACAGTATGACTCTCTCTTGAGCTACTCCAGGTCCAAATAGCTATAGGTAAAACACCCTAGCACATCATTGCTAGCTACCGGTCCCCCACCATGAACCATGAGAAACACACCACCTACCTGGACTTGCTTGCGTCGCCCACTGTACAGCCAAATGCCTTGGTCTTGAGAGATTTCAGCTATCCTTCTATCGAGTGGGCAACATATATGAGCACAGGCTCGATTGCCCTGAGGTTCCTGGACTTTAATACAGATGCTCTGGAACAGTTAGTCTGTACCCCCACAAGGGGCTCAAATTTTTTGGACTTAGTACTCGCCAATATGAGGGGAGACCACTGCACTACCCCCTGTGATCTGTTCTCCCTAGTAAATTCAGACCATAAATCTGTCTCATTCGAAGTAATGATCAGACCTGACACCTCCACAGGAGCAATACAAATGAGAAACTTCTCCAAAACAAACTATAGCCTACTAAGCGGTGATTTGAAAAGTTTCAGACCCCCTGCTAACACAGCCAACAATGACTTCTATGCAGAGGAGTACACAAATTTCCTCTTTAACCACTTAACTTCATTGACTCTGCTGTGTCTCACAGCATCAAAACCAAGTGCTCCTGTAAAAAAACAAGTCCTCTTGGAGGACCTAGAGTATTAACAGGTTATATAACAAAAAGAAGAAACTAATGTCTAAGAACAAGAGGGAACTTGGTCAGCAGATAAAGAATACCTTCTACAGCCTGAACAAGCAAATCAGATATCTGGTGAAGTCCTCTAAAGCTAGTTTGTGTCTTTTGGCTTTTCCCGGTTAGGGGTCGCCACAGCGGAACTCCGGTCCGCTAATGATTGGCAGTAGATTTTTACGGGCTGGCTTGCCGGACCTAACGCACAATCTTCAACGAAGAAATACCCATTCACGCATGTCGACACACGAGACGCTCTAACTGAGAATCGAACGGGCAACGTCCAACTGTGAGGTGACAATAGTTATGAGGCTAAATTATCTTTTCTAGCTAAAGATAATCATAAGGCATTCTTTAGCTATGTGCTGAACTCATAGTGGATGGTACAACTCTCATTGACCCTGAGGAAGTTGCCAACCTGTTAGCTGGCAGATTTGGCTCAAACTTCACCCCTTTGTCCCCACCAGCCATACTCCAAAGCATTCCTGACACCTGTCCTTTCCTCAGTATCTCCAATGAGCAGGTCATGTACATGCTCTCCAAGGCCAAAATCATGGCCTCTTTGGGACCAGATAACTGCTTACTGAACAACCTAAGACATGACCTAGTGGATCCACTTGGCACCCTTTAACCAAAACCTGATCACTGGCTTTGTTCCAATAGAAAGGAGAACAACCGCTG
>NC_056734.1:119825818-119883318 GCF_019279795.1 Protopterus annectens | reverse complement strand
CAACACTGATATATAGGATCAGTTGCGGTTTCCATAGGAAGCATTATGGAGATGTCTTTTGAATAAGTATCTTAATATTGTTGTCCTATAAGGGTACATATTTATATATATATTTCTATACCATAGATATATTTTATATCTGTTGTTTGTTGTGAATATGTTTTTGTTGTGTGTTCTGTTTTATGACACACATACATATATATACAGAACTTTTTTGTAGTTTTGTAGCTTTTTGGTAATTTTTCAGACACACAACACGTTTCATATTTCATGTAAAATAGGTATCAGTAGGATTGTAATGTTGAATTAACTATGTATTTTGTAACATGATTTCTCCTAGTGCGTATGAAACTGTATGAGGTATGCGTAAATACACAGATACTGCCTTTACCACATTACTAGAGAATTAATATACGCGTTTGCAGTGATCTTGGTTTTATTTTGATATATATTTTTTCATGTTTACTTACTGAAGTTTATATGTAGGATACAAAATATAGTAATAGAAAAGATACATCTGTATATGCCTTAAACATGGTGGTTAGGATCCGTAAGAAGAATGTATATAAATGCTGGACCTATACTAAATTTCTTTAATTGCCGGTCTCTACAATCTTGCATTAGGACCCTGGGGACAGCTTTTTAGGTCGGGAGGTACTCCCTACAGAGAATCCAGACATGTGACTCCAACAGCGAATAGGATGATGTTTAACTTGCAATGGCAAACAGTTTGTTGATGCTTCTTCGGTGCAGCTTTTTTTCCGATGGTGGAATTGTCTTTAATAACTTGCATTATATAGAACTTCTTACAATTAAGGTAGGGAATCTAGTTATGCTTATATGAGTTAAGAGACAAGGAACACTATGATAATATTTTGCTGAATGAATCCTCATGTTCACATTTCTGAATGCCATATGCCATGTTGTTAATGCTTTTGTTTAAACAATTTTATCAACTATGCATTTTTGTATTTTGAGCTTGTATATGCATTCTTTATGCCTGAAGTCTGCAGTGTTTTGTCTTGTTAGAGAGCTCTAGCAACGCTTTGAAATGTTTTGCGATGAGTGTGAGTGCTGCACTTTAGAGAATGAACCGTATTGAGTTTAAACTGCATTTGAATGTAATGATTGCTTTAAATTGATAAGAGACAATTAAGCTTTATTTTAAGTTAATGAGCCCGCCAAAAGTTGTTTAGTATAAGTACTCTGGAATTATTTTATGTCATTGTATCTGATGAAGCATAGTTTAACTATGCGAAAGCGCTTATTCTCTGTTTCCAATAAATGATTTTTTACATATTTCTATCGTGGATATTTTCAGTTTGTTTGGAACTTGATTTGGGACTACTCTATAGAAGGATTTTTTCGTGGTGACAGTTCTCACTTTTTGGACTTCATATGATTAGAGGTTCTATGCCCCCTCCTGATAAGAGGCCTAGGGTGGAACCGGAGTTTGATAGTTTTGAACAGTGTTCAGAGGCTTCTGAGTCTTCTGCGGAAGATTTGCAGGAGTATCCTCCTTATTCTGATTCTGATGTGGATGATTCCACTCCTACAGCTTCTCCTCCTGAGGATTTTTCATTTTCAGAGACTCTGCATTCCATGAGGGAACACTTTAAATGGGAAGGCCAGGATTACTCTGATTCCAGCATAGGCCCTTAGCTATACCTCCTGTATTGAATGTGGTGGAAGATGTTTTTGCAGAGGCTTCCCTGAACCCTGACTCTTTGCCTCCTGCTCCTGTTAAACCTGATAGGTATTATAGGGTGCCCGAGCTCATAAGTATTTGTTTAAGAGTCCGACCCAGAAACTGTTTCTCAGGGGCCTAAAGGTGTTAAGGCCTCTGTGGTTAAAAATCCTGTTCCCACTGATAAAGAGGCAAGGGCTTTGGATAGGTGGGGAAAGAAAGTGTATACTTCTTCTACTCTAGCCATGAGTGTCAGTTTCACATGCTAAAATATCAAAATTATCTCCTTTCACAATTGAAATCTAAGGTGGATGCTTTGGCGGAAGGTATTGAGTGTAAAGAGTTGCTGGATTTGGTTCATGTGTGTGAACAAGTGGGTAAGCATTCTTTGCAATGTGGTTTTGATGCTGTACAGGCCTCCTCGAGGGTGGCTGCCACTAGTTCTGTTCTTCGCAGGCATGCCTGGTTGAGGGATCAGAATTTAGCTGAGCATGTTAAGACAAGGATTTTGGATGCTCCTTTACAGTCTGATGTGTTGTTTGGAAGCAGTTTTAAAGAAAATGGAGGACAAAGCTAAGTCTATGCAAACTGTTAAAGATTTTTGCAGGTGCAGCCTCCAAATTTAGTAGAAATTGGCCTGCTAAGGGGTGGACATATCCTGCTTATGATTCCCAGTCTAGGGGTAGGTCTAGACGTGGTAGGGGCAGAGCTCAAGGTTCTTTAGGCCTAGAACAGGAGTTCACCTGCTCAGACTTCTGGTGAGGGCAGGGTCAGTCCTTTCAAACAGACCCAATGACTTTTCAGCTGCCAGTAGATTCTCGCCTGGCAGCACCTCTGGGAGGAAGACTGTCTCTTTCAAAGAAAATTGGGATTTAATTACTCAAGACAGATGGGTGTTGGATATCATTCACCACGGTTACAGGTTTTATTTCCATACAATGCCCCTTTCAAAGGCATGCCTCCACAAAGAAAAGAGGCTCACAAGCAAGTTTCTCAGTTACTCCAGATGGGGCCATTCAGCCAGTCCCTGTATCAGAAAGGCCTAGGATTTTATTCTCGCCTGTTCCTAGTACCAAAGAAGAGACCAATTTTGGATTTATCTCTCCTCAACACTTATCTGGACATTCCCAAGTTCAAGATGTTGACGTTACAACAGCTTTTACCTCTGCTGGGCAAAGATCACTGGATGGTAACTTTAGATCTCAGCTTACCTTCATGTGCCTATAAGGCTAAGTTGCAGGAAGTATAGCTGGAAATTCTCATTATCAGTTCTCTGCATTGCCCTTTGGCTTATCTACTGCTTCAGAGTATTCACAAAGGTTCTGGCTCCAGTGATAGCTTACTTCAGGCTACAAGGAATTCAAATTTATACTGCCTGATTCTGGCTCAAGAAAAGGAAGACCTTCTACAGCATCTGGAATATATTATAGCAGTGCTAAGATGCCTAGGGTATTCTGTGAACGAAATAAAGTCCAGTCTAGTACCCTCTCAAGACATGTGCTTTCTGGGTGTGAGACTGAATACAGCAGCCCAGATGGCCTTTTAACCCCGGACAAACAAAAGAGTCTATCACTTTACTTCCATCAACTATCTCATCAGTCCGTGCTGACTGCAAGGACAGTCCTTCAAGCATTAGGGTTCATGGCATCTTGTATTCTGGTGCTTCCCAATGCCAAACTGCATATGAGGAAGCTACAATGGTATCTCAAAAATGTATGGACACAGCACTGCCAGGATTTGGACACTGTCATTCAAATAATACCTTGCCTTCAAAAAGAATTTTTGTGGTGGGCTCAGGAATGTCACCTAAACAAGGGACTCTCTGTGACCCCAGATGCCTCGGACATTGCTTGGGGAGCTCATCTAAATGGAAAGTGGATACAAGACAAGTGGCCTGCCAGACTACAGCATCTACATATCAACATGAAGGAGATGTTAGCAGTCCAGTTTGCATTAATGGCTTTCAAGGAGTTACTTCTTCCAGGGCAGGTGTTGATTCTAACAGACAACACAACTGTCATGTGGTACATCAACAAGCAAGGGGAACACATTCTTATCCTTTATGCAGGCAAGCAATGATTTTATGGGAGACTGCGCTAAGCTTGCAACTAACTCTTCAGGCAAGGTTTCTGCCAGGAGCACAGAACTCCTTAGCAGATGTGTTAAGCAGACAAATCATGGATCCCCACAGTGGAAACTGGATCTTCATGTATTTCAGAAATTGACAGTGTCATGGGGAACTCCAGACATAGATCTGTTCGCTTCTCCACTAAACCACCAGCTGCCAAAGTATTGCACGGTTTCATCACACAGCTTGGAAAGTGGATGCTCTGTCTTTCAGTTGGAAAACCTTCATGTGTATGCCTTTCCACCTCTGCCTCTTCTTCCAAAGGTACTATTAAAGGTCAGACAAGACAGGCCAAGGATGATTTTGATAGCTCCAGATTGGCCTCGCAACATTGGTACCCACTCTGCGGAGTCTGGTAAAAGCCTCCATGGCCTTTACCTCTGATTCCTCATCTGTTATCTCAGAAGGACGGTCATCTGCTCAATGTCAAGCTTCACTCTCTTCATCTAACAGCCTGGCATATTCTGTGTTGAAACACAGCAGGTCTCAACTTCCTCAACAAGTTTTGAATGTGATTATGGAAGCTAGAAGACCTAGTACAAGGAAAGTGTACGCAGAAAAATGGAAGAGATTTTTATTTTAAGAATTTGGAGATTTCTGAGCCTAATTTGAGTGTGGCTCTTCAATACCTTACTGAGTTATTGGACAAAGGTTTGTCCTTCTCTTCCATTAAGATTCATACTGCAGCAATTTCAGCTCACTATGATTGTGACCCACCATTGTTTTCGCATCCTTTGTTCAAGCAGTTTCTTAGAGGGCAAAGAATATAAGACCCCAATGTAGCTCCTACTCCTGCTTGGGATCTCAATTTTGTGTTGGAAAAACTTACTCTACAACCTTTTGAGCCTGCAGCTACTGCTGAATTGAAATACTTGTCATGGAAGACTGTTTTTCTGTTGGCTGCAGTAGAGCCCTTTTGATTTTCCATAAGGATAGGGTATCATTACGTTCAATCCTTCCTTTATGCCTAAGGTGGTTTCTAGTGTGGCTTTAAACCAAACTATTCATTTGCCTTTTTATGCAGACCCCAAAATAAAGGGGAAAAGATTTTGCACACTTTAGATGTACACAGGCAATTGCTATTATTTAAGCAGGACTAAGGATTTTAGGCAGTCTCAGCAGTTGCTTGTTTCTTTTGCTTTGAGTTCGCAGGGCAAGCCTGTGTCAAAACAAACTATTTCTAGGTGGATTGGCTTTTGCATTGCATTTTGTTATTCCCATCATGGCAAGGAGATTCCAGCTGGGATTAGGCCTCATTCCACTAGGCCTACTGCCACTTCAACAGCATTTCTAAGGGGTGGCAACTAAGGATATTTTGGAAGCAGCTACTTGGAGTTCAGTGCATACTTTCTCTAAGCATTATCACCTTCCTATCTACTCTAAGTCTAGGGCTGGTTTTGCCACAGCTGTTTTGCAAGGCATGTTGTCAGCTCCTGCTTCTTTATGATTTGCCAGCCTCCTTACCTCTGCTTTGGGATTCTGACTGCAGCAATGGGGAACTAAGAACATAGTACAGTTTTGTACCTACCATAAATGTAGATGTTCGAGGATCCCATTGCTGCAGTCCAATTTACCTCCCTCCTTCCCTCTGTGTTTAGGGGTGGTTGTGTAGGTGAAGTTACATGCTGATATTTTTTGTATATATTCTTGTATATATTGTACATATTTTTGGTGCAGGTATTTTGGGCCTTGTCTTTTTAGGATCTTCTGACATCTGGGGCAAGACAAGACTGAGGATATCTCTGGTATTTGGGCCGACTGGATGGCGGACTACCCAATAGTAAGGACTGCAGCAATGGAATCCTCGAACATCTACATTTATGGTAGGTACAAAACTGTACTTTTAGCTTCAGAAGCATTATCTGCTCCCCAGATAGAAAAAAGTCCATCAAGCCTTTATCTCCTTACCTGATACTAAATCAAACAGTCTGTCAGACTTGTCTGCTTTACTGCATTTTATTGTGTCTACCGTACCTAAAGCACACAAAATTGTTTCATTTCTAAAAAAAGATTTTTCCTCGTTTTACTCTGCTGTTACTAACAGGAGCAGATCTCTGGGTGCAGCCAAAGTTCCTTGGGTGCAAATGGTATGATGTGAGAGTGTTCAATCTCGCCATTTGTTCTTACACATGGGTTCGGAGCCGATCCTCGGCTCCGAGTCGGCCGCTTGGCAAAGCTCTGCATCGAAAAGAAGCTCGAGACCAACCTGTCTCCCGCAATTCCCTCTGCCTTTACCTCAGATCTAGTTTGCCGCTGCAACGTTCACATCAATTTCGATGAGCTCAGACTAACTGGCAGATAAGATATCATATTTTTTCTAGGATTACTTAGATAGTTCTTCTATTTCCAATTTAAAACCTTTAGTGTGTGTGTGTGTGTGTGTGTGTGTGTGTGTGTGTGTGTGTGTGTGTGTGTGTGTGTGTGTGTGTGTGTAGTTAGTTGAGGGTTTCTTAACCTTATACTTATATATATTAGTGTATATATATATATATATATATATATATATATATATATATATATATATATATATATAGTTAGCTCCCTCTGGGCCTACCCCACCCACTAACTTCGATTTTGCTGCTGGATTTGACTACTTGGCTGTGACTGTCTGTTATCAGGACTGTGTGGATATTTATATACTTAGATATATAACATTACTGGATTTGACTGTTTATATATTTGATAATGTCTGAGAAAGCGAAGTCAGGCTTCAAACGGTGCCAATGTGGACAGAAAATGTCTGTCACAGATAACCATAGCTCCTGCGTCTACTGTCTTGGCCCTCTCCATCTGCAAGAAGACTGTTCCATTTGTCATTCTTTCAGTGGAAGGGTCATGACAGATGGGCGCAGGAAGCTCATGGACAGAGGCCTTTTGAAGCCTGCCTTTCAAGAGGCTCTTGATAAATCGGACCAGGCATCTAAATCCTCGAAGGAGTCGAAGATGTCGGAGCCCATGTCATCGGCTCTGAGCTCTTCGTTTAAAGTTCGTTCACCGGTTCCACAGACCTCGGGGCTGAGTGTCGAACTTGTCTGTCACCGAGCCTCGAGTCTTGGAACCGGTGACGGAGCTTCCACCTCCTGTGCTCTTGAGGTCGGCTCAGTCTTCGATTCCTTCGACGCGTTCTTCTAGACCCCTCTCTGACACCAACGTAGACCGTGTGGTGCAGAAGTTAATGGAGAATACGGCCTTGTCCAAACTCATCTCAGTCTCTTCCCAGTTGGTGTCGAGACTCGAAGGCCTTCCCTTATCTCCATCTGTTCCTCCTCCGAGGCCTATTCAGCCTCTCCCGGCTCCGAAGGCTGATCTGATGATCGTGGAGCCCTCGGTGCCGGAGCCGTCTTTCTCTCGGTCAGCACCGTTCACCTCTACTCCGGATCCATTATCGGAGTCGCGGAGCCGACTATCCTTGGTTCCGGGACAGAGAGTCGGACCGATGTTTCGGTTCCGACTCTCCCTCTCGGTGCCTCGGCACGGATCGATTCGGCTCCGTCCTCGGGGTCGATGCCCTCGGTCCTTGTCTCGGGGATCCCTCCGCATTCTTCGGAACCGAGGGATTCCTCGACTCGGGACCCGGGGGCCTTCGACCTGATGAGGAAGGTGTTGTCGATTCAGACAACCACTTCAGCAGAGACAGCCTCTCCTTCCCATAAAGTCCCGTTATCCTCCTCTGCACCCACAGCTACTTCAAAGCGTCGAGCACCAGTGTCTCAGCCGCTCCCAGAGGGAGCCCCTTCTTTCTCTGAGGCTTCATCGGATGCCCCCCCCCGAGGAAGTTCCGAGGAAAAGATTGTGTAAGAGGAGACGCTTGGATTCTCCACAAGAATCCTTAACATCGGACACTGACTTGGATGAGTCAGAAGGGTCCCCAAAATCACCCTCGGAGAATGTCTCCTTTTCTGACATCCTGGAGATCCTGAAACAGAGAGGTGATTGGCAGGCCCTACCCCCTTCTGAGGATGAGTCAGTCTTGCTGAAGGCATTCTGTGCTCGCCCTTCTTCCTCCTGGGTCACTCCGCCCTTCGATGAGTTGATGGATTTGATTGCTTGAAGGGCGTGGGAGACACCTGACACAGTGGAGCCAGGCCCTAGAAAGCCTAATAAATGTATTACGGCCCCTCAAGACAAGGCATATCTCACAAAAGGCGTTCCAGTGGACGCTATGGTGGTGGCAGCTGCCACTAAGAAGGAGATGTCTGAATCTTCCTCATCTGTCCATCCGCCTAACAGAGATTCTAGGACTATGGACAGGTATGGGAAGCGCATTTTTAGTTCAGCGGCTTTCTCCATGCGATCGCTAAACTATTTGACACATTTCACACGTTTACAGAGGGATCTAATCAAAGAGTTGGGAGATGCTCTCCAGGGTACTACAGATGCTGCTGTCACGGAAAAAGTTACAGCACAGCTCAATACCCTTACATCAATTGTGAACTCATCCATGAGGCTCATTTCGTATGCAGCCGAAGGGTCGAGTAGGGCTGCGGCTTCAGCGATTGCTCTTCGTAGACAATCCTGGATGCGCTTATGTTCCTTTGCGGAAGCCTTCAAGTCTTCCTTTACTAACGCCCCATTTGACGGTGCCACTCTCTTTGGCCCCAAAGTAAAGGAGACCCTTACCCGGTGTGAGCAAGAGGGAAAGACTCTGTCTGCTGTCTGAGTCCGTTTTTCCACCCCATCCAGACCGTACCCCAAAGGGCAACGAGGTGGAAAAATGTGGTTTCGAAAACCCCAAGGCTCTTTCCCAGGCACACAGGGTGATGCCCCCTCCAGAGGCAGGGGGGGGCAGAAGTGGAAGACGTCGCCCTGGCGGCAGATTGGGTCCGCAAAACCAAGGTGACAGGGATACACTCCCTGGGAAGCCTTTCCAGCGCTCCTGAGAGGAGGCCCGACTGTCCTGCTCTGGAGGCAGTCGGGGGTCACTTAGCTTTATACCCTCAGGCCTGGCAAAGTCTTACCTCAGACAAATGGGTAAAAAGCATTATTACCAGAGGTTACAGAATTCCATTTCTATTTCCCCCATTACCGCAAAAAAGACTCCCAGGTGTACCGTCCCATCTGCAAGATCCTGCAGCTATAGAAATTTCAAAGCTGCTAGAAAGAGAGTCATCCAACCAGTCCCGGCGGACCAAAGAGGATTCGGAACTTACTCAAGGTTCTTTTTAGTTCCAAAGAAGACAGGGGACTGGAGGCCAATTCTGGACCTAAGCAAGCTCAATACTTTCGTCAAGAAAGAAAAGTTCCGGATGGTCACGCTTCAGTCGATCCTTCCATTCTTACAGAAGGACGACTGGATGTGCTCAATAGATCTCAAGGACGCATACTACCACATCAAAATGGCCAGAGCGTCCAGGGATCACTTGCGCTTCCGGCTGGGAGCCAGTCACTTTCAATTTCGGGCCCTGCCCTTTGGTCTAACCTCAGCCCCCAGGGTTTTCACCAAATGCATGGCAGTGGTAGCGTCTCACTTGAGACGCCTAGGATTCCAGGTGTTTCCGTATCTGGATGACTGGCTCCTTACTGCCACCACCGAGCGTCGACTGATTCAGGCCAGGGATTACACACTACAACTTTGTGTTCATCTCGGAATTTCCGTAAATTTCGAAAAATCTGCATTACAGCCATCACAGCATATCTCATTCATAGGAGCAGATTTGGATACTCGTTGCTTGATTCTAAGGCTTCCCTCAGAAAGAATAGCCTCTCTACAAAATCACATATCTCTTCTCCTGTTGTCCAAGAAATCCCCGGCAAAACTGGTTCTGAAAGTTTTGGGTCTCATGGCGGCTTCCCTCATTGCGATACCCTTGGGAAGACTGCACATGAGAGTTCTTCAATGGCTGCAATTCGCACAATGGTCGTTCCAACAGTTACCGCTGACACACGAAATTCATATCACAAACCTCTGCAAATTGCACCTGTCTTGGTGGCTTCAGAGTTGCAATCTCCGGCGGCCGACCGTTTGTGCTACCCACTCCGACAGCTACAGTGACCACGGACGCTTCCCTGATAGGGTGGGGGGGCATCTTTCAGGGACAGACAGTCCAAGGAGAATGGACCAATCTAGAGTACAACCTGCACATCAATGTTCTGGAGATGAGGGCAGTGTTTCTGGCGTTGCAACACTTTTCTCCCCTTCTACCTCTAGGGACCATTGCAGTTCAATCGGACAACATGTCCGTAGTCTGGTACATAAACAAGCAAGGAGGAACCAAATCTTACCAGTTATGCAGAGAGGCCATGAGAATTTGGCAATGGGCAGAGTCCACAGGTCGCTTTCTGATAGCAACGCACATCCCGGGGTTATCCAACGTCATAGCGGACAGGTTGAGCAGAGCCATCCTGTTACCTCACGAGTGGTCCCTCAAACGAACAATTGCGGACATGATATTCCGCAAGTGGGGCCACCCTTGCTGCGATCTGTTTGCGTCTCCAATGAACGCCAAATGCAGAAGCTACTTTGCCCTATTACCCCCTCCAGGGGAAGTCCCCAGGGACGCTCTGATTCACGATTGGCCCCCAGGTCTCCTGTACGCCTTCCCTCCTATACCTCTAATTCCAAGATTTCTGCAGAAAGCCAACAACCTGGAGAGGACTGTAATCCTCATTGCCCCATTCTGGCCTCGTCAAATTTGGTTTTCCTTTCTTCAAGCACACCAAATACGGGAACCCTGGATCCTGGACCCGGAGCCGGATCTACTGACCCACTCTAAAAGGGGCTCCCCACCCGTCGCTCCTGTCCCTCAGACCAGCAGCTTGGCTGCTCCGCTTCCCTTCTTAGCCAGGTCTGATCTTCTTTCTCCTGCGGTTCAAAATATTCTAGTGGCTTCTCATAAAGCTTCCACTACAAAGATTTACACTAGTAAGTGGAAGCGTTTTGTACACTGGGCAACTACGCAACATTTGGATCCCTAAATAGCCCCACTGAACAAAGTCTTGGAGTTTCTATCCGTACTATTTCAGCAAGGAGCTTCTCCTGCCACCTTGAGGGTTCAATTGGCTGCTATTTCAAACTTTCATGTGGGAGAAAATGGAGCGCCTATTATGGCTCATAGGCTTTGTAAGGCTTTTCTAAAAGGGTCTTTTCATATTAGGCCACCAGTCAGGGTTCCCTACAGCACCATGGAATCTGAACCTCCTGTTATCACAACTAATGTTACCACCCTTTGAACCAGCCTCTTCCTCTTCTTTGAAGTTCTTGTCATGGAAAACCCTCTTTCTGGTAGCTATCACCTCGGCCAGAGGAGTATCAGAACTTCAAGCTCTTTCCATAAAACACCCATATTTGATCTTTCATCCTGATAGGGTATCTCTTCTCACCAACCCGTCCTTTCTTCCCAAGGTTTGTTCAGTCAATAACATTAATCAGTCCATTGAGCTCCCCACATTTTTCAAGAACCATTCCAATAAGCTGGAATATGTTACACAAGTTGGATGTTCGTAGACAACTCAGATTCTACTTGGATAGAACAAAGGATCACAGAAAGGCAGATAAACTCTTTATAGCCTTTGCGGACAACGGAAAGGGCATGGCAGTGATGACGCGTACCCTTTCCAAATGGCTATCTGATTGTATTATTTTTGTTTATACTGCTACTGAGCAGAGTTTACCCGTCAAACCGAAAGGACGTTCTACTAGATCAATATCTACATCCCTGGCTCATGCGGCCCGCCTACCTTTGGACACTATTTGTGCGGCCGCCACTTGGTCTAAACCACATACGTTCATCACTCATTACAAAGTGGATAGGGTTTCCAGGGACAGGGCAACCTTTGGTTCCACTGTGCTCAGGAACGTTCTTCCGTGAGTCTCTCAGGGTCACGGAGCTATGGACGCTACCTATGTGTAAGAACAAACTGCGAGATTGAACACTCTCACATATAGAAGTTATGTCCTTACCATAACGTTCCATGTGGAGTGTTCATCTCGCCTTTGTTCTTACATTCCCACCCTCCCACCCTCAGATCAGGAAGAACGTCCAGTTTAGATGTCTGGTTTGGTTCTCCCGCTTCTGTTTCTCTCAGCTGTTACTGCTGTTTTCAGCTACGCCTTTGCATGTATGTTGTGTGTTTCATTCCCGTTGGGATCTGGTATTGTTTGCAAACTAGATCTGAGGTAAAGGCAGAGGGAATTGTACGAGACAGGTTGGTCTCGAGCTTCTTTTTGATGCAGAGCTTTGCCAAGCGGCCGGCTCGGAGCTGAGGATCGGCTCCAAACCCATGTGTAAGAACAAAGGCGAGATGAACACTCCACATGGAATGTTATGGTAAGGACATAACTTCTATTTACAGTTCTACAGTAGTAGTAGTAGTTGACTGTACTAAACCAGAAACCTCCACTGCTGAGTGTCTTGTTGACTCCGAGCCGCATACTGCCATACTTATTTTAATTATTTATTTTATTTTACATTTGTTGACCGGGCTAGTCTAACTGGATATATGTCCATTTTCAGTAGAGGCCCGGGGAGATAAGCTCCGAGGAAACAAACAAAATCACATATACAAAAATTAATGTGTACAATGAACATTGCAGGTGCAGTACAGAGAATAATCAAAGAGGTCAGTCGTTCATAACGTAGTGCAAAATATACAGATACAATTAGTACAGTACAAAATATACAGATACAATTAGTACAGTACAAAATGTAGTTGTAATGCATCATAAAGAAAAAGATGGCAGCTGAATTATAAAATATATTAGTATAAAAGAAACAGATGGCAGCTGAATTATAAAATATATTGGTATAAAAGTAGTCATAAAGAAAAAGTAGGAGCTGAAATTATACAATATATTAGTAAAAGTAGTCTCCTTAATGAGATTCTGAAGATGTAAGTAATATAGAAGGACAAGGTAAGTTTTATTAAGAAAAAGGAACTTGATTACTGAGAAGAGGAGGGTAGGTTGAACCAAGTAAGAAGAGCTAGTTGATCAGTCAGGTTTAGTACAGGGGCACAACCAGTGTGTTCTGAGGAAAAGTTTCAGTTTGGTTTTAAAGAGTGATATAGAGGGAAGAGAGGAAAGTTCATTAGGAAGAAGGTTCCAGGATTTTCCAACAGTATTAAAGAAAAGAGTCCCCAGCCCGGTTTGATTTACAAATATTTACATGAAGTTTGTGTGATGATCTTCACGTCTTTAGATTGTTTTAGGGGGTAATGAGGGTAGATAGTATTGGGGTATTGGTATGTTCGTAAAGGGTTTTATGGACAATGGTCAGTTGGTGGAATTTAAGCTGATTTTGTAATTCAAGCCATCCTAGCTGCTTTAGATTAAAACAGTGGCGGGTTCTGAAAGGGTACCTGTAGCAAATCTGGCTGTTGTCTGAGTTTTCCATTTTATTAAGGTTGTTTTTAGAGAGATTATTATATATGGGTGAGGCATAGAGGAGAGTACAAATTAGATGGGTGTGAGCAATAGTTATTCTAGCTGCAGGAAAGAGGAAGAGTTTGATCCTGTAGAGAGAGAGCCTAGTTTTCTATTAACAGATTTTAGAGTATTGTTAATATGGGTGTCAAAGTTAAGGTTGTTATCTATGGCGATACCTAGTAGTTTGGTAGTTGGATCTGGGGATATAAGAGTACCATTACTGGATGTTACTGTGAAGTCTATTGGGGGGGACTTACAAGTAGGAGTAAAAAGGAGGAGTTTAGTTTTTTTGGAGTTCAGAAGGAGACAGCGCTGTGTAAACCATTGTTCAACTGTGTTAAACACATTTTGGGTAAGGGAGTGTAGTTCAGATATAGATGTGGCTGAGCATGTAAGTGTGGTGGAATCATCTGCATATTGTATGCATGTAGCTTGGGAGATTGCTAGGTGAAGGTCGTTGATAAATATAGAAAACAGGAGAGGTCGTAGTATGGACCCTTGAGGAACACCAATGTTAACTGGCAGATGGGTAGATAGAATGTTGTACCAAAGTACAGCCTGTTGTCTGTTATCTAAGTAGGACTAGAACCATTTTATAGCTAGTGCATCTAGTGACAGGGATTTGAGGATATTATAAGTATCTGGTGATTTACCATATTGAATGCCGTAGACAGGTCTATAAACAGTGCAGAGGAAAGCATATTGAGGTTATGTTTTTTGTTAATACAGTCTGTAAAGGAAAGAAGGGCAGTAGTAGTGCTGTGGGAAGGTCTGAAACCATGTTGAGAGTTTGAAAGTAAGTTATTTTGGATTAGGTGGTCTAGCAATTGTCTGTGAATGCATTTTTCCATTATCTTTGTTAAGGACGAAAGTATGGATATGGGACGGTAATTGGAGAGTTCAGTAGAGTTCCCATCCTTGTGAAGGGGGATAATATGGGATACTTTCCAGATTTTAGGGATGTGTCCTTCACTGATGGTTCTATTGATGAGAATGGAAATGGGATAGGTGATGGGTTTGGCTGCCTTTTGTACATGTTCAGCGGGTAGTTGGTCTGCTGAAGGAGTGCACGGTTTCAGTTTTTGGATAAGGGTAAGAATATATGTTGTTGTGACTGGTTGGAAGAAAAATGGAGGGGATGGGTTAGAGTTGGATATAGTTAAGTTCTGAGTAGTTAACTGACTGGTAAGAGTTTGAATGGCCTCAGTGAAAAAGGTATTAAAGGCATTAGCAGTCTGCTTGAGATTCTCCTGGTCTATGCCTTGTGGGTTTGGTGTGATAGATTGACCTGGGTGTAATTGATTAATACTCACCCAGAACATTTGTGGTTTGTTTATGGTTAATCTGCTGGAATTGTAGGTAGTAGTTTCTTTTGTCAGACAGTATAGCTTTTTTAGTTTAATTTCTCAGCTGTCTGAAATTTTGTTGGTCTACTGGGTTTTTAGTTAAACGAGATTTATTCCAGTATTTATTTCTGCGATGGATTTTTTGCCTGGTTTCTTTTGAAAGCCATGGGGCAGATTTAGTTCTCATTCTAATAGAGCGAGTTGGTGCATGGTGGTCTAGTATGGCTAGGAAGTTAGAATTAAAGTAATGAACAGCTTCCTCCAGTGAGAGGTATTTTAAGGGAGACCAGTTACATGCTCTTAGTTCTCTCTGGAAGAGATCGGGGTTGAAGTTTTTCTTTGTTCTAATTGTCCTAGATATGGTTGGAATAGGTAGATTGGATTTAAGCCTGATGATGTAGGTTAGTGAGTGGTCACTTACATCATCAGGGAGGGTTCCAGCTTCATATGTCTGGGGATGATTATTTGAGCATCCAATCTAAGGTACTTTCTTATTAGGCTTGTTTATCCTGGTAGGGGAGATAATGTTTTGAGAAAAACCAAAAGGTTTAATATGGCTGGTAGGGTGGCTACTGCTACAACACTTCCAATCAATGTTAAAATCACCTAGGATTATGGTTTCTTGGGGTAAATTTTGGGATAACCAACAAAGGATATTTTTTATGGTGGCAATGTTATTACCAGGAGGAAGATAGATACAGGTAATATAGATGGATTTGAAAGATGGATTTGAATGTGTTAAGTTGAAGCTTGGTAATAAGAATTTCAGAGTTGGAGTCTTGAGGTGGTTTATAGTCGTAGGTAGTAATCTGCAACCCAGATTTAAATAGGATAGCTACACCACCACCCTTTTTGGCTGCACGGTCAAGTCGCAAAATATTATAACTGGGTGGGATGACTACAATGTCTTTAGTTACAGGTTTTAACCAAGTTTCTGTTAAACAAAGAATGTCAAAGGAGTAGACTTCCAAGAGAGCATGGAGTTCTGCAACTTTGTTATTATGCTACTTATGTTGAGGTGAGCTAATGAGTGAGGTGGTTTGGTAAGGGAATGGATAGTAGAGGGGTTGGGGTTGAGGAGTTGAGTAGCAGTTGCTGGGCCTGGGTTTGGGTGAATGTCTCTATCTTTTAAAGAGAAGAGTAGTGTTTTAAAGTCTAGGATTTGGGAATTTACTATATAGAGGTAGAGATTTTCTGGGATTGGAAGAGTCATATCTAATGCGGGCTATCCTATGGTATTTTGCTAGTAGATAGCTGGGTGTAGATGTTATGTTAACATGGTTAATGAAAATAGGTAGGGAAGGAGAGGTAGATAGCTTATTGCGGTAGAGAAGGTGTGGATATAATGGGCGTTCATAGGAGGTTAGCAGGTAAGCTAAAGTTAGAGGTGGTAGAATTGTAAGTATGAGTAACCTCTGTAAGAGGGCTGGGGTGGGTAGCTTATACATCTGGAAGGATAAGTTGTTAGATTGCTGTTATAGGCTCGGAGGTATACTAGGTGTGGAAAGGAATAGATGGAGGGTGTGGTGGGGGAGAGAACGAGTGGTAAGTGAAAGGAGGGAATTGGAGTTGTGGCCAATGGTGAAGGGTTTGTGATTGGTGGAAGAGGGAAGGGGTGTGGTTAGATGGTATAAGAGTAGGACCCCTGGGGTGGTTGGGATATGGGGGTAGGGTAGGGGAGCAGAGTGAGCCCACAGGGCAAACGGAGCGGGTAGAGACAAGTGAAGGAGAAGCTAGAGAAGAAACTATCAGCAATGCTAGTAACTGAGGGAACGTTAGGCAAGTCAAGAGTGGGAAAGATCAGAGATAAAACAGAAGTCTGAGAAAAAAAAGCAGGTGGGTGTAGACAGTTGAAGTAAAGGGTAAGTGAGAAAATAAGAGCAGGTCTAGGACTTGAGATGTAGTGTAATTACAGAAGAAATACAGCAGGATAAGCAGGAGATAAAGGATGGGATAAGGGTGCCACCTAGTAGGCAGATCTAGTATTGCAGGTAAGTATGTAAGGGAGCTATCTGATTTATAACTAGGGAAGGAGTGATAGCTAGTAAAGGGGGTTATTCTAAAGCAGTAGGGAAGGAGTGATAGCTAGTAAAGGGGGTTATTCTAAAGCAGAAGAGGTTTGTTGGATACAGGATAGACAAGAGGAGGTAAAGGCTTCTGGCTGTTCAGGCTCGTAGTGTACTTTAGAATCTCTGAAGCAATAGTAGACGGTAGTCAGCTTTACAAGCGGGGCTATACTTTCTTGCTTCCTTGAGAGAGGGTGCAGGGAAAATAAGGCTGTTAGATGAGACCGCAGGTATTTCGATCAGGTCCTTTGTCACCAAGTAGGTAGGTTCTTGGAGACTATATCAGGAACAGCGCAATGGGGAGCAGGGTACTTTAGGGGGAGAGAGAGGGAGACAAACGTGGAGGAGAGAAAAGAGTTTGCACATAGTAGGTAGTTATGACAATTAAACAAACAAAAAAGCTTTACATGAAGACACAATTAATAAAGTAGCTTATATTCGTGCCCTTATTTTTGAAAGAAGCTATTGGATTCACTTTACGCTAGTAGTACTGTGACATTATAAAGTAGTCTAAACTATCATTTAGAGGAACTCTGAGTCAGGTTTACTGAAATTGGGAGCAAGCAAAAACATAAGCTTTAAATATCCAAATATAAACTATACCAGCAAAAATAAAAAATAACTGGAAAGCTACCTTAGAGAGAAATTAACTGTACTACTCTATGCATGGAGAGTGAGTTTACAGTGTGGACTACATCACTGAAAAAAATAATACTATCACTTACTAGAAATGCTACACCTGGAGGTCTTTCAGCTGCAATTAGAGCAAATACGGCATCCAGGGTTTTTAAACCTTTGGTGTGTTGTACCTGAGCAATCACTTGTGGGTGGGGGAAGGGAGGGAAACCTTCAAATTGGAATTTAAAGTAGTAGGGGAGAATCCAAGGGACTCTGCTAAACCTAGCTAATTATCAAGGACAGCCAAGGAAATAAGGTAAACATACAGGCACCCTTGTTCAAGGACTGGAAGGTTTCTCCAGGAAAAACTGCGTGTAGGAATACACCACAGGTGGAAGTTGTATGCTGCTTACTAGTCTGCAATGGCAGATTTTATTCTCTTTTATATTTGTATTCTCCTTTGCTCATTGGTTGCTGCACACAATGTAGCTAAAGATAAAAGCAGCTGGAGACCTTGCACCTCTGTTTGGTGTTTAGTGAAGAACAAGTATTGAGGAGGAGGGACTGAAGGGTATGACTATTGAGAGGGGATAAATACCTTCACATATAATAAATTATCAACAGTGAAACGGAATGAAAGGGGTGGGGGTGGGCTAAGAGGAAGAAGGTTTGCAGCTATTGCCCCTGGGGTATGCACTCTAGCTGACTGTAACAGATTTTAATAAGGCATAACAGTTGTTCCAAAAGCTGGCACCTACACTACACAAGCGGCAACAACAAGGTTCCTGGAGTTAAACCAGGGGCTGCAGTCTATTTTTGGATGATTGCTGGTTAGAGTTTTCTTTGCTTTTAGCTGGCGTGAGAGGATTCCTTGCTCACACAAGTGGGGGGAGGGGCACCCAAAGCGATCAGGTCCTCAGTGGCTTAGAGATGCTACACCTGGAGGGCTTTCAGCTGCAACCTCTTCAGTTTCCATTTTTGCATGATTCTGATTGCAATGAACTGGCTAAGATAATGCTTAGAATTCAAGGAAGAAGTGCATAAGCATCTATCTGATGTTGTTAATCATCTTCCCATTCATCACTGATGGGTTCGGTTCAGGGCCCTCGAACCCGAGTCGGCCTAATACTAAGCTCACGTACACCAAAAACTCTTGAGCTAAGCTGCTACCCACAATGACCTTCTCTCAGTTACCTCAGATCTCGTTTGCTGGGCAGCCATATAGCAGCGTTTCACCGAGCTCTCCAGCGAAGTGTCATATTTTTACAAATTGTTGTATATGTTGAACCTTTTTTCTAATCTTAACTCATTTTTGTACCCTATTTATCTATCTAGCTCTAACCATTGGGTAATTCTTATACCATTGTTGGTAACGCCCTCTCTTACCCATGTGGTATTGTTTGATACCATCGTTGGTATCTTCCCTTTGCTTCTTTTCCTACACTTTCTAGCAGTAATTTGTTTTTCTTTTTTTTTGTTTGGATATGTCTGAAAAAAAAAAGGGACTTCGGGGTTCAAACATTGCACTTCCTACAATGGCAAACTCCCCAACAGCGACTTACATGATTGTCTGTTGTCTGGGGGTTTCTCATCTCTCTGTGAACCATCCTTGCCAGATTTGCTTGAGTTTTAGTCGGCGGATGCTGAACGAGAGAAAAAATAAACTTATCTTGAAAGGCCTGTTAACCTCTCCTTTCTCAGAGTCCCTTTCTGTGTCTGAGGTCTCAACCCCTCCAGTGAAGGACAAAAAACATCCACATTCTGATACCTCTTCACCGGCTGGTGATAAGGGCAAGTCCCACAAACACAAGGTCCACAAATCTTCTACCGAACACAACATTGCTTCCTCTGCTCCGACTAGAACTGTTGCTTCTGTTCCGAGCTCAGCTCCAGTTGCTTCTATAGACATTACGATAACTTTCAGTGCCACCTTTGGCACCGATCTCTACAGCACCAGTCATAACGTCAGTAACAACTACGGCTCCGATCTTGCTGTCTTCGATGGTCTGCACCGACGTAATCTTTTACCGCACCAAAAGCGGTTCCGACCATCCCTTTGGAGCCGATAATAACCTTGACTCCGAGTGCCTCCTCGGCACTAAGTTCCTTCTCAATACTGTTAATTCACCTATTGCCTATTTCCAAGGTAAGATCTTTGGTGCCGACAACTCACACCACAGACCCAGTACTCCCCCTCATTGGACGCGTTCTTAGGCCAGACTTTTAGCCCTTTTCTGGACCGGCCTGACTCCCCTTCGGGAGTGTCTGTAAGGTCCACCAGGAGTCTGTCTGAATTCGATGTGGTGCACCTGCTGGATCAGCTGTTGACAGCCAGAGGGATAACAAATATTCCTAAGACTCATCCCACTTTGGGGTTTGGGTCTACTGCTCCCAGGACTCCCAGTTATACTCCTCCCTCAGATCCATCGCTTCCGAGGCCCATAGCTCTGACGTCCTTGGTGGGAACCCATTCCTCGGTGCCGACCATGACCCTCACTGAGGCTTTGAGGCCTCCCCTTTGGGTTTCGGATCCATCGGAACCGTCCCTTCCTCACTCTCATGGTTGGGGGGGTGGAACCCTTGGTTCTCGGCAAAGTTTTAAGTTTATCGGTCCCATCCTCAGATCCGGAGGCAACGCCTGCCCCGATCTTGCTTGAGGCTCCATCCTCGGGAGCAGGTCTGACGGAGCAGTGTGTGATCCAGGTTCCAAGATTGTCCTACTCTGTTCCGGGCTCCAATTCCTCTTTGGGCGGGCCTGCTTTCCAGGTAATGGAGAGGGTGCTTGCTTCTGGAAGTGCTCCTCCTACATCGAATCTTCCCCCTGCTCCCTCTGAGCTACAGCTGCCATGGGCCACCTCCCAAAGACAACGAGAGCACAAGCCTCAGGAAACCCCAGTTCAGGGTATTCTTCCTTCCGTGTCTTCTTCAGCCTTTCCCACTGAAGAACCCCCTTGGAAGAAGGCGTGTAAGAGGAAACACCTTGACTCTCTGGAGGAATCTCTCACAGGGTATACAGACTATGGTGATGGGGAAGGGTTCCCTTGGTCACCCCCTGACTATGTCTCCTTTGGAGATATCCTGGAAATATTGAAACAGAGGGGTGGCTGAAAGCCCTCCGACCCTTCCTTGGAGGAGTCCATCTTCCTGCAGGCTTTCCGCTCTCGGCCTTCTACTTCTTAGGTGACTCCACCTGCCAACAAGTTAGTCCAGCTTGTCATGCAATGTGCGTGGAAGAACTCTGATTCTGTTGAGTCCATTCCCCGGAGACCAGACAAGATTCTTTCCCCACCAGAGGAGTATCCCCACTGGTCTAGAGGTTTGTCAGTTGACGCTATGGTGGCGGCAGTGGGCACTAAAAAGGACCTTGCTGAGGAAAGTCCTACTGTCCACCCGACCCAACAGAGAGTCCCAGGCTGTGGACAGACTAGGGAAGTGTGTTTTTGCTTCAGCGACCTTTGCAGTCAGGTCTCTGAACTACTTGGCACATTTCACGAGGCTCCAAAGGGTTCTGATCTACGAACTTTCTGGAGCCTTTGCGGGTCAAGTTTCTGATGGGGCATAAGAAGGTTGCCTCTCAACTTACCACCCTTGAGTCTGTCTACAACTTGTCCATGAGGTTGCTCTCCCATGCAACTGAAGGGGCGGTTAGAGCTGCGGGTACAGGCATAGTCATGAGACGTCATGCCTGGATGCGCACATCTGTGACATCGTGGACTCCAAGTCCTCCTTTTTTAACTCCCCTATTGAACTATCTTCCTTGTTTGGTTCTAAAGTAATGGACACACTGGCCAGGTGAAAGCAGGATGGAAAGACCTTGTCTGCCATTGGCCTATGTTTTTCCAAGCCTCAACATTCTTTTTCCAGGAACCAGAGGAGTGGGAGAATATGGCACAAGAAAATCTCAAGGTCCTTTCCGCAACGCATGTGGTGAGGACTCCCCTAGAGGCAGAGGGGGTTCTAATGGTGGAAGATGCCCCTTTTAGGGGCAGAGGGGGTCCCCGTAATCAAGACTCCAGGGATTCTTTCTCCGGGTGGTCTTATCAACGCTCCTGAGGAGTTTTCCTTTGGAAGCAGTCGGGGCTCAATTTTCTCTGCACCAAACTGCTTGACACTCTTACAAAAGATCGGTGGGTGCAGAGAATAATCTCCAGAGGTTATTACATCACGTCCAAAACCTACAAAGAACCTTCCCGATGTTCCACCCTGTCAAAGGGAAGAAGCGGTTTCAGAGATAAGAAAGCTGCATCAAAAAAGAGTCATCCAACCAGTCCCCGCAGACCAATGCAGATCCATTTTTTACTATATTCTTTTTAGTGCTAAAAAAGACTGGGGACTGGAGACCCATTTTGGATCTCAGCCATCTAAATAAGTCAGTGGTTCAAACCAAATTCCGTATGGTCACTATACAATCCATTCTCCCTTTTTTTACGGGAGGATGTTTGGATGTGCTCGATAGACCTCCGGGATGCGTATTACCACATTGAAATGGACAAATGCTCCAGGAGTCTCCTTCGCTTCGGTCTAGGAGCCAATCATTACCAGTTCAAAGCCCTGCCATTCGGTCTCTCAACGTCCCCCAGAGTGTTCACTAAATGCTTAGCAGTGGTGACAGCTCATCTGAGATTTCAGGGATTCCAGGTTTTTCCATATTTAGACGATTGTCTCCTTTCCGCCCCCACCAAGCATCTTCTGACCATAGCCCTCAGCTACACTCTCTCACTGGCAGAGTCTCTAGGCATCACAGTCCATTGGGAGAAATCCAATCTACAACTTATCCAACAACTGGAATTTGTAGGGGCAGTTTTCAATACTCGAACAAGCCTAGTATCTCTTCCAGCTCACATGCTTCAGAGGTTAAGATTGCAAGTACAAGTGATACTCTGTCAAAGAAAGGTGTCAGCAAGTTCTCCAGGCTCTGGGGTCTATGGCTGTGGCCATCCCGATTGTTCCTCTGGCAAGATTACGTATGAGACTGTTACAATGGCTCTTTTTGTCCCAATGGTTGGCAAGTCTTCACCGCCCCCCTAAACTCACAGATCCTCATAACAAACTCCTGCAAGCAAGATCATCTTTGGTGGATGAGGCCAGGCGAAAAACTTTGGTTTCGCCCCTTCCAGATCCCTCAACCCAACGCCACGGTGACCACGGACACTTCCCTGATAGGGTGGGGCAGCCATTTTCAGGAAAAGACAGTCCAAGGCACGTGGTCCAGCTTAGAAGCCAACTTGCATATCAATGTTCTGGAGTTGACAGATGTGCTGTTGGCATTGCAGGCACTACATCTGCTTCTTCTATCGGGAACTATTGCGATTCAATCAGACAACATGTCAGTAGTCTGGTACATAAACAAGGAGGGTCCAAATCCTACCCCCTGTGTCGAGTGGCCATGAGAATTTGGCACTGGGCGATAGCTTCCAACCGCTTTCTTATAGCAATGCATATCCTGGGGAGCTCCAGCGTGATTGTGGACAGGGTGAGCAGATGGATTCTCCTTCCACATGAGTGGTCTCTCAATCCGAACGTGACGGCAGAAATTTTCAGCCGTTGGGGCCAGCCTTGCTGTGATTTCTCTGCTTCCCCTTCAAACAACAAATGCAGCAGCTTCTTTGCCCTTTTCCCCCCAGAAGGGGCATCACTGAGAGACCCTTTGAGACTCTAAGACTCACAATTGGCCCACGGGTCTCCTCTATGCTTATCCTCCAATTCCCTTGATAATCCTATTTTTGAAGAAAGCAATTTGGTTGAGATGCATTCTGGCCTCGACAAGTGTGGTTCCCCTTCCTCCGGCCTCACTTATTGCAACCTCCATGGATCCTGGATGCACGTCAGGACCTAATCTCTCACCCCCAAGGGTCAACTCTCCCAAATCTGTCCACTGTCAAGCTGACAGCTTGGTTTCTCCACTTCCATTAGTTGCCAGGCAGGAAACCCTCTCCTCAACTGTTCACAATATTATTCTGGCCTCCTATAAGCCATCCACAAGAAAACTCTACAGAGATAAGTGGAAAAGGTTCGCTATCTGGCCTAAAGAACAGATGTTAGACCCCTTCTCAGCTCCTGTATCCGTTGTACTTCAATACCTTTCTGAGTTTTTTGAGAAAAGAGCATCGACTTCTACTATTAGTCCACTTGACAGGTATCTCCAATTTTTATAACGGTCTAGAAGGCGTTCCACTTATCTCCACCCACATATGCAAGACCTTTCTTAAAGGAGCTTTCTATAGCAGACCCCCAATCAGGTGGCCTTTAGAGACATGGAATCTGTCTCTGGTATTACAGTTTTTCTCTTGATCCCACTTTGAGCCTGCTGCAAAATGTGACCTTAAATTTCTATCATGGAAATCTCTCTTTTTGGCGGCTGTTGCATCTGCTAGACGGATATCAGAATTACAAGCCTTATGCATAAAGTCTGTATTTAATCCTTCATAAAGACAGAGTAACTAATAGCCTAGTACTAACCTATGAACCTAACTGCCCTTGCGAGCCTTTGTAAGCCTAGCCAATTATGCCTTGTGAGACTCAAACCCTGCACCTTGTGTTTGTAAGGCAAACACCTTAACCATTAGGCCACCTTCCCAACCCGTCCTTAATGTCTCTGTTCAATTTCTGTTTTTTACTCTTCATACAAATCCATCTTTTCTCCCCAAAGCGATTTCTGATTTCTCTATCAACCAGTCCATTGAGCTCCCAATGTTTTTCCCAAATTCCCAATAAAGGAGAATACTGTCTACGCTCATTGGACGTACATAAACAATTACATTTTTACTTGGATAGGACTAAATCTATCCGCAAGTTGGATCAACTTTTCATCTCCTTCTCTGGACCAGAAATAGGATGCACCATATCAAAAGTTACTTTATCAAAATGGCTCGGAGATTGTATTAAGATTGTATTACCTTTTCATACTCACAAGCGAATTAACCTAAACCTGTCAATATCAAAGCTCATTCAGTGAGAGCCATAGCAACTTCTGTTGCTTTTTATTCCTGTCAGTATCAAAGCTCATTCAACGAGAGCCATAGCAACTTCTGTTGCTTTTCACTCCAGAGCTTCTATGGATGACATTTGCAGAGCAGCCATTTGGGCTAAACCCCATACTTTTATCAAACATTACAAATTGGACATGGTCTCCCAGGTGAAGAGCGCCTTTGGTTCAGTGGTAGTCAGGAATGTTCTTCCGTAAGGACCACCCAGGTTTTCAAGTAGCTTGGGATTCTGTCCCATCAGTGATGAATGGGAAGAAGATTAACAACATCAGATGAAGTTATGTCTTACCATAACGTTCTATCTGTGTTGTTGATCTTCTTCCATTCATCACATCCCACCCTCCATCCCCCACCAAAGGCTCCTGGTGGATCTTATGGGTCCTTGTGGTGTTTTCAGGGTTTTTGCACAGAAATGGCCTCTGCTTTTACTTCTGTATGTTTCATGCAAACTCAGTCTGAGGTAACTGGGAGAAGGGCATTGTGGGTTGCAGCTTGAGAGTTTTTGGTGTACGCAAGCTTGATATTAGGCCGACTCTGTTCTGAGGGCTCGGAACCGAACCCATCAGTGATGAATGGAAGAAGATCAACAACACAGATGGAATGTTATGGTAAGGCATAACTTCTTTTTTCACTATCCCCACTGTTTTGGGGTGCCAGCAGTGTGTAAATTATCCTCTAGTTGCTTTCTGTCAAGTGACAACATTAACAATAGCAGTGGATCCAACACCAGATTCAGTTTTTAGGTAGCTATTGCCAGCTTTAGTACCTTTTTGATGCCACTACTAGTGTCACACTGTCCATTGCTGACCTTTCCAGTGAGATTATTCTCAAGTACCTGTTGTAGTGGCAACATCAGATATATTTTTTATGGTGGTCTAGACTGTTACTTGTCCTGGCTATGCTTGCATAAGGGCTGATGTTGGGATTTCTGGCACAGCTGTCACCTCTGTGGACATCTGTTGTTCATCTTCAAACACTTTGTTATAGAGCACTAAAATTGATTGTGTACGTCCTTGCCCAGAAATCCCTGTAGCAGCAGGCCAAGCCTTTATCTGCCTACTACTAAAGGCTTGTCAGAGACCCCCTGTTTCACTGCTTGTCAGAAGAATTTTGAAGTCTTCTCATACTGAGCTTAATGTCCAAGAAGCACTGTGGTGCTGCAGCGAAAACCAGATATGCCATCACCCTTGGATTCTTCCATAGTCGATCATATTGAAAAAATAATAGATCATATCTTCTCCTTGGAAACCCAAATTTGATACAAGAAAAGGGGGGAAGGGTTGGCCTTATGACCCTATCCAGTCTGTCTTGAAAGTTTCACTAGGCCTGCCATTTTCCCCATTAGCCTTCTAGTGGTCCCAACACTGATGGAGAATCCTGAAAGATGCTACCAAAATCAAACAAGAAAACATGACTATGGTTGTCTCCCTACCAAATAAGGCCAGCTAGATTTTTCAGACCACAAGGAGAATGGTCAGTTTAAGTAGAGATCCTGCACCATGCATCAGTCCTGCAGCAGCCTCATACTCACCGGAACATAGATTTTTATTCTCCAAATACTGAGAGCGTGTTGAGGGACAAATTTGGGAAGCTATTTTCTGCATTTGCCATCTTGTAATTTGCAGGGTATGGTATATTTTCATAAGGAACTGGCTGATTAAATGTACAACGTATTAGAGGAGTTATTGGATGGGCTACTAAACGACAAGTTAAAGATCTAGGCCACTACCTGTGCAAACATGGGTAACGTTATGGACTGCGTCATCTACAGTGTAAAAGGTGTGGCTACAGCGGCACAATTTGGCATTGCCTTACTCCAGCACTTCTAGCAGGGACTTGCAGCTTTTTGCTAAAGATATTGAGGTAACAGTTTTAGATTCTTACCACTTCTGATCCTTCCTTTTCAGTTAGAAAGAAGATAAGCAACTAAAATGATGAAAATACTTTCTGGGACTCTCAAGTAGAGAGAGGGAGCAACTCCCAAGAGGGATACTGTCTTGCTTTGGGGCTTTGCAGGTTTTGCATTTCTAGACTGAGCTCAAATTTCAGTCCATTTTACCTATGGAAATTATGCAGCTGCTTTTTGGTCTTCTAATTCAGAGGTGGCTAGATAATTCCGTGCATCTATTTAGCAGCTGATAGAGGCAGGTCCAGATAAGCTCTTAGAATTCTTATTTATGCCATTTGTCTATTTAAGCACATGTATTTGTATTTTCCTTGCACAAGTTTAGAGTTTCTTGTATATTTGATTTTAACCAAGTGCATTGCTTCTATTATTTTGAAATAGAGATGCATTATTCCGTTTTCAATGCTGTGGCTGGTGATTTTATTATTTTTTTGTTAACTTAAAAGTGTGATGTTCTGTTCTATCTTACCTTCATTGTTGATGGCTGGGTTTGGAAGCGAGCATCCGTTCCGACTTGGCCAGATACTAAAGCTCAAGAGCTTTTACTGGCTTGAGGATATACCCTATCCCATGATGTCTAGCGATGGTTACACAAGTCTCGTTTGCCGCTTGCTGGTTTGGGATTGCTTTTCGCTGGCTCAGGCCAAGTCTTTGATTTATGTTTATATTTTTCTATCTTCTTGGAGTAAAAACATTAAATTTCTCTAGTTCCTCGCAAAGTAGCTTCCTCTTGGAAGTTTAAGTGCTTACTGTTTGTTTTTCGCTGGTTTTTAACATTGGTTGTGCGGGCCGTCTTTGTCTCAGGCATCTTCTACCCTATCCTCGTCTAACTTTCAGTTTGTCCTGAACGAATCTGTTGCAAGCCCTCAACGACTCTCTTCCTGTAGGGACGATTGCAGTCCACACAGACAACATGTCTGTAGTTTGGTATATCAACAAACAGGGCGGAACCAAGTCCTACCCCTTGTGTCGAGAAGCGCTCAGACTGTGGCAATGGGCGATCTCCTCTCATCGGTTTCTGGTAGCAACGCACATCCCTGGGAAAACCAACATTTTAGCGGACAGATTGAGCAGAGCTATTCTCATGCCTCACGAGTGGTCTCTCAAGCAATCTATAGTGGAGGAGATTTTTCTGGAATGGGGTCGCCCATGTTGCGATCTTTTTGCTACTCCCCAAAACAGCAAATGCCCAGACTTCTTCTCTCTCTTCCCTCTGTCAGGCCATCCCCCCAGAGACGCTCTGACCCAGGATTGACCCCAGGGACTTCTTTATGCCTTTCCTCCTTTTCCTCTAATCCCTCAGGTTATCCAGAAAGCTACCGTTTTGAGAGCCAAAATGATTCTCATTGCTCCTTATTGGCCTCGACAAATTTGGTTTCCGTTCCTCCATCGTCACCTTTTGGTGCAGCCATGGCATCTGGACCCAGTGCCAGATCTTCTGGTTCACCAATCCGGTCAGCTGCACCGGTCTATCCCTTCTCTCAACCTCCCAGCATGGTTGCTCCACTTCCTTCCTTAGCCAGGCTTCCTTTGATCTCTAACCCTGTTAGAGACATCATAGTAGCTTCTTTAAAATCCTCTACCAGGAGGATTTATACAAGCAAATGGAAGCGTTTCTCTTATTGGGCTAAAGCCAAGAATATCGATCCCTTCACTGCCCCAGTTCAGGCAGTTTTGGACTTCTTAGCGGAGATTTTTCATGCAGGCTCCTCTTCTTCCACAGTTAGTTCAACTGGCTGCTATCTCGAACTTTCATGTCGGGATCGCAGATCACAATATCATGTCCCATAGGCTTTGTAAAGCCTTCTTGAAAGGAATTTTCCTGCTAAAGCCTCCAATCAGGAATCCTCCTCCTCAATGGGATCTAAATTTAGTGCTGACATCCTTGATTCTTCCCCCCTTCGAGCCAGCTGTTTCTTGCTCCCTAAAATTTCTTTCTTGGAAAACATTATTCCTAGTAGCTATTACATCGGCCAGGAGGGTGTCTGAACTTCAAGCTCTTTCGGTTCGACCCCCCTATTTGGTCTTTCACAAGGACAGAGTATCATTGAGAACTAATCCGACCTTTTTGCCTAAGGTCGCCTCAAAGGCTAATTTGAATCAATCCATTGAACTCCTGTATTTTTCCAAACTATTCAAACAGATCGGAACAAAAATTACATTATCTTGATGTCCACCGCCAACTCAGATATTATTTGGACAGAACTAAACAATTCAGGAAATCCGATCAACTTTTTGTTTCCTATGCAGATAACAGGAAAGGCCTTCCTGTTTCTAAAGTGACCTTATCTAGATGGCTGTCTTCTGTCATCTCTGAAATTTATCTGCTCAGGGGAAAACAGCTGTGCTCAAAACCTAAAGCACATTCAACTAGGAGCTTAGCTACTTCTACAGCCTTTCAAGCTAGACTTCCTTTAGACACTATTTGTGCAGCGGCCACTTGGGCCACTCCTCATACTTTTGTTTCCCTTTACAAATTGGACTTGGCCTCCAGGGACAGAGCCAGTTTTGGCTCTACAGTCCTCAAGAGTCTGTTCCGTTGAGCCACCCAGGATAGAGGTGCTAGGGGGCGGTCCCATCAAGCAAGAATGAAGGCGAGATTGACAACTTAACATTAAGAAGTTATGTACCTACCATAACGATGCATGTTAGTTGTCTTCTCTCCTTCTTTGCGTCCCTCCCTCCTTCCCCAGGCCTGGACAGACCTTTCTACAAGAGATTGTTATGCTGAAGACCATTCAGAACTGGTCCTTCTTTCATCCTGTAGGCTTTCTTTCTTCCTTTGGGAAGTATTTATGCTTGGTGCTATTGCCCTTTGTCATCAAACGAGATCTGGGTACTTACCGCCTTGCATCATGGGATATGGGGCTGCCTCGAGCTGGTAAAAGTGACTCTCGAGCTTAGCAGCCGAGTGGAGCCGAGGATCGGCTCCGAACCCATCAAGCAAGAAAGAAGGCGAGAGAAGACAACTAACATGGAACGTTATGGTAGGTACATAACTTCTTATTACCTTCCGAGAGAGATTCCAGATCCTTAGAAAGGTGGGGGGAAAAGGTATATACCTCGGCTACCTTATCCATGAGAGCCTTAAACTGTCAGTTTCATATGCTAAAATACCAACAGTTTTTGTTATCACAATTGAAAAGTAAAATGTCACAACCTGAACAACCAGACTTGGAGTTGCAGGATTTGATGCATAGTGCAGAACAAGTGGGTAAGCATACCTTACAATGTGGTTTTGATGCTCTAGAGGCTTCATGTAGAGCGGCTGTTACAGGATCAGTCATACGTAGGCATGCCTGGCTCAAGGAACAAGCCTTACCGGATCATGTCAAAGCTAAGTTACTAGACGCCCCTCTTCAAAAGGATGTACTATTTGGTGCTAATGCTGAGGAGGTATTAAGGAAAATGGAGGAAAAGGCTAAATCAATGCAAACTGTGAAAGAATTTCTACAGGTACCACCCCCACGTTTTAGTAGAAATTGGCCTTCCAAAAACTGGTCCTTTCCTGCCACGGACAGACCCCAAAGAGGCAGATACAGACACCCGAGGGGCAGAGGACAATCACAAGGATAGTTTAGAGGCAGACGATGGCAAGCTCCTACACAAAGAGGTGGTGAGAATAACTTGCAATCTTTCAGAAAGCAAACCCAATGACTTTCCCCTTTGCATGCCAACCAAGTCTCAAATGGCAGCCCCCTTAGGAGGAAAGCTGGCATTATTTTCAAAAAATTGGCATATTGTCACAAAGGACAAATGGATCCTGGACATTATAAACAGAGGCTACAAATTCAATTTTTACACCCTTCCAAAAATGAGGCATGCCAAACCTGCCACACAATCAAAGGGCAGAGGCACAAAGGCAAATTACAGATCTCATAAACATGAAAGCTATTCAAGAGGTACCTACGCACGAACAAGGTCAAGGGTTTTATTCCAGGCTATTTCTGGTGCCAAGGAAGGAAAAAGTTGGAGACCTATTTTGGACCTATCCATCCTAAACACATTTCTACCATTGTCCCAAAATTCAAGATGCTCACTCTACAGCAACTTCTTCCCATGCTGGGCAAGGAGTCTTGGCTGGTAACATTGGACCTCAAGGAGGCATACCTGCATGTCCCAATCAGACAAAATTGCAGAAGGTACCTCAGATTTCTTGCAGGTTCAACCCATTATCAATTCTCTGCATTGCCCTTTGGCTTATGTACTGTCCGCAGAGTATTCACGAAATGCCTGGCATCAGTAATTGCGTACTGCAGACTTCAAGGGATACAAATATATTCCTATTTGGACGACTGCCTGATCCAAGCGGACAGCAAGCACATTCTTCTGAAACATCTGGCTTATGTAATAATGTTGTTGAACTCTCTGGGATACACAGTCAACAAAAAGAAATCAAGGCTAATACCCTCTCAGAAGATAATTTTCCTGGGTGCCAATTTGGACACAAACACCCAGATGGCCTACCTCACTACAGAGAAGCAGGGGCAACTAATTCAATACTTCAGAACACTAGCAAATTGCACCAGGCTGACTGCAAGGAAAATCCTGCAGGCTCTGGGATTCATGGCATCTTGCATCTTACTAATCCCATGTGCAAAGCTGCATATGAGGAAACTACAATGGTACCTGAAAAACATATGGTCTCAACACAGCCACAGTTTGGAAACAATAATACCACTAATTCCATGTCTGCAAAAGGAATTTCTGTGGTGGGCTCAAACATGTCAAACAAACACAGGTCTTCCATTCAGCAAGCCTCAAGCAAATCAAGTCATCACAACAGATGCCTCGGACTACGATGGGGGCCCACATGACAGATCGGTGCATTCAGGGCACATGGTCCCAAAAGAAAAGCACCTTCACATCAATCAAAAAATGCTAGCAGTAATAAATGCTATTATAGCTTTCAAGGACCTTCTACAACCAGGTCAACTATTGATAAGAACGGACAACACCACAGTTATGTGGTACATAAACAAACGGGGTGGAACACATTCTTACCCCCTATGCAGACTGGCCATGTCACTTTGGAACATGGCCATGGACTTACAAATGGAACTACAAGCACAGTACTTGCCAGGCAAGGAAAACACGCTGGCAGACGACCTAAGCAGGAATATGACAGATCCACACGAATGGAAATTGCATCCAAATGTTTTTACAGAAATAATCCAAGAATGGGGAAGGCCAGACATAGATCTCTTTGCCTCCCACAAAAATCATCAATTGACAAAATTCTGCTCAAGGATTTTCCATCCAAAGGGCTGGAGAGTGGACGCTCTCTTTCAGTTGGACATCAATGACCATTTATGCCTTCCCACCTCTTCCTCTGCTGCCCGAAGTTCTATTGAAAACCAGAGCAGACAGACCAAAGATGATTCTCATTGCTCCGGACTGGCCAAGGCAACACTGGTACCCACTCCTGAGGAGCCTGACTCATTCCCCACCATGGACCCTGCCTCTAATGCCTCTTCTTCCAACTCAGCACAGCTTCAGAACTCTTCACAGCCAGCTAAAAACACTCAATCTAGCCGCATGGAAGATTCCTTAGCATCACAACAGGCCCTACTCCAAGGAGTGCAGGATGTCATTTTGGAGGCCAGAAGGCCATCAACTAGAAAAGCCTACTCCATAAAATGGAAACTTTTTGTGTCTGGAATCTGAAAAAGGCCAGGATCCTGGAAAACTGAATTTACCTCAAATACTACAATATTTGGCTGAACTGCTAAGCAGTGGACTTTCATTCTCCTCCATCAAAATCCATGCCTCAGCTATTTCTGCAGAATACAACACTGATCCACCTTTATTCTCTCACCGTCTCTTAAGACAGTTCTCAGAGGGGCTAAGAATTTAAGACCTCCAAGGAAACAACCAATACCTGCTTGGGATCTTAATTTCATTCTGGAAAAACTGACCTATCTCCCTTTGAGCCAGCTGCCTCATCAGATTTGCAATATTTGTCCTGGAAAACAGCTTTCCTTCTGGCTATCACCTCAGCTCGTAGAGTTTCAGAACTACAGGCTCTCATGGCTGTCCAGCCTTTTATCTTCCAGACAGAGTTTCCTTACGAACCAACCCATCCTTTATGCCTAAAGTGGTATCCAGGGTAGCTTTAAATCAGGCCATACATTTACCTACTTTTTATCCTAATCCCCAAAACAAAGGGGAGAGATTACTACATTGCTTGGACATCCACAGACAACTACGTTATTATTTGGACAGAACAAAGCCTTTCAAAAAATCAGAACGGCTCTTTGTGTCCTATGCGGTAGGAGCTCAAGGAAAGCCAATTTCCAAACAGACAATCTCAAAATGGATAGCCCACTGCATACGCTTTTGCTATTCCTTTCATGGCAAAACTGTACCTAGGGGCATTAGAACTCATTCCACCAGGGCCACAGCCACCTCTGCAGCCTTCCTCAGAGGAATTCCTACCAAGGATATTTTGGAAGCAGCCACTTGGAGTTCTGTGCATACCTTCTCCAAGCACTACAACCTACCATTATACTCCAAATCTAGAGCAGGCTTTGCCACTGCAGTCTTGCCGGGATCCTAACATAATTTTTGGCTCCTCCTAGTTGGCTAGTGTATTCCACCCATCTGTTATGACTGCAGCTGTATGCACAATGAACATAGTACAGTTTTGTACCTACCATAAATGTAGATTTTCGAACTAATACAGCTGCAGTTCAGGTTTCCTCCCTCCTTCCCCTCTGAGGGACTCCTAGGTGCTAACACCTCCTCATACAACCTGATTGGGGTATTCTTTTATGATGTATTTGCTTGCAACTACTGTATTTTGATTATATTGCATTGCATTATTACACAAATTTATGTATTGCCTTCCTTCTGGGGGCACCTGACATCTGGGGCAAGAAAAACTGAAGAAAATGGCGTCGGCTGGCAGATGCTATCCAGTTCGGACATTCTACATTATGGTAGGTACAAAAAACTTCCTTTATACCACTGTCGCACTGACGTCAGGGAAGAAGCGACGACAACAGACGCCGGACCTAGACTTTGGAATTCGGCCGACCGAGGACCTGCCTGACGGCAGGGAACCCATCTGTTATGACTGCAGCTGTATTAGCACTCGAACATCTACATTTATGGTAGGTACAAAACTGTACTTTTGGCGCCCACATCAGCCTCTGAGCCATTCTTCTTGGCATGGGGGAAATCTCCCGGTTCCTCAGAGTCTGAGGCTCTCTCGGGCCAGGGTCGTGGTGCCTTGGAGGTGATGAGGAGTGTGCTGTCCCCACAGACTGCTCCACCATCGGCTTCAGCTACTTTTCCCCCAAAAGGACCAGTGTCAACCTCTACACCATCCCTCCAGCCCAAGCGTAGAGAACCAATGCCCCAGGACACCCCAGTGGGCAACCCACTCTCTTCTGAAACTATCCCTCTGCGGAGGTCCCTCGGAAGAGGACTTCTAAGAGGAAACATCTAGACTCCTCTGAGTCTGTCACATCAGATACAGACTTAGAGGATTCAGAAGGGTCCCCACAGTCACCCTGTGAGGATGTCTCCTTTTCAGTCATCTTAGAGATCCTGAAGCAGAGATGTCGCTGGAAGACCCTCTCCCCTTCTGAAGACGAGTCTGTATACCAGGAGGTATTTGGATCTTGACCCTCCACCTCTTGGATGTCTCTGCCTTTTGACTAGCTCCTTGGTGTAGTCAGTCAAAAGGCGTGGGGCTCTCCAGAATCTGTGGAACCCGTTTCGCGGAGGCCCAACAAATTTATTACAGCCCCAGATGACAATTCCTGACTAAAGGTGACCCAGTAGATGCTGTGGTGGTGGCCACAGCCACCAAGAAGGAATTAGCCAAAACTTCATCTCTCCATCTGCCAAATAAGGAGTCTCGAACGATGGACAGATAGGGAAGTATATATTTTCTTCAGCGGCTTTTACTCTTAGGTCGCTGAATTACTTATCCCACTTTACTGGACTTCAAGGAGCTGGGAGATGCCCTTCCGGGTACTACAGCTGCGGGGGTGCTTAACAAGGTAAACTCTCAGCTTGCGACCTTAAACTCTCTAATAAACTCCTCCATGCACCTCATTTCCTATGCAGCTGATGGAATGAGTAAGGCAGCAGGCACAGGAATAGTTCTGAGGAGACATTCCTTGATGCGTCTTTGTGAGTTTGCTGAAGTCTTTCTTTATTAACGCCCCTTTTGATGGCTCATTTTTTTTTTGGGCCAAAAGTAAAAGAGACTCTTACCAGGTGCGAACAAGAAGGCAAAACTCTGTCTGCCATGGGAGCACGTTTCTCTGTCCCTACCAGACCTTATCCCAAAGGTCAGATGGGTGGAAAAATGTGGTTCCTGAAGTCTCAAAGAGCTTCGCCAGATGCATGTGGTGAATTTTCCTCCAGGGCCAGAGGAGGAAATAATGGAAGACGCCACCCTCGCGGCAGAGGGGGGTCCACAGAATCAGGGCAACAGAGATGTGTTCTGTAGCAGGCCCTTTCAGTTCCCCTGAAAGGAGGTCCACCTGTCCACCTCTGGAGGTAGTCGGGGGGGGGGGGGATTCACTGTACCCAAAAGCCTGGCTAATATCACTCAAGACAAATGGGTATAGTTGATCATATCCAGGGAATACAACATTCCTTTCTCTTTTCCACCCCTCCATCAACATCCATCCCAGACAAAAAGGGATCAACCAACTCTAGAAATCCAAAGGTTGCTAGGGAAAAAAGTCATCCAAGAAGTCCCCGCAGACCAGGCTGGGTCCGGAATTTAGTCAAGGTTCTTTTTAGTTCCAAAGAAAACGGGACTGGAGACGAGGTTTGGATCTCGGCAAACTGAACAGGTCAGTAAAGAAAGCAAAGTGCCGGATGGTAACACTGCAGTCTTTACTCTCTTTTGTGGGACAAGACAATTGGATGTGCTCAATAGATCTTCAGGAGAAGTACTATCACATAAAGATGGGCAGGTGATCCAGGAGATATCTATGCTTCTGGCTGGGAGCCAGTCATTATCAGTTCAGAGCTCTGCCTTTTGATCTCACTACACCCCCCCAGATTGTTTACCAAATGCATGGCAGTAATCACGGCTCACCTGAGGCATCTAGGATTCAGTGTGTTTCCGTACTTAGACGACTGGCTCCTAATCGCCACCACTGAGCATCTACTAACCAAGGCAAGGGACACTACTATTCATCTTTGTTCAGAGTTAGGCATTACCATAAATTTCGAAAAGTCTGCCTTGTTGCCTTCGCAGCATATTACCTTTATAGGAGCAGATTTACACACAAGAGACATGGTAGCAAAACTGCCTAATGAAAGGGTACTAATGCTGCGCCATCAAATATCTATCTTGCTCATGAAGAAGAAAGTACAGGCAAAGTTTGTTCTCAAGGTACTGGGTTCAATCGCAGCTGCAATAACATTAGTCTCACTGGCGCGTCTACACATGTGTGTGTTACAGTGGCTACTGTTTGCTCAATGATCCATGCAGGAGTTGCCCATGTCAAACAAGATCCTCACTGCGGACATCTGCAAGAAGGATCTCCAATGGTGGCTTTAGTCCACGCAGGTAATGATAGGCAGTCCATTTGTTCTTCCCAGCCCTTGGCTACAGTGATCATGGACACCTCCCAGATAGGGTGAGGGGGCATTATTTGGGACAGACTGTCCAAGGGACTTGGCAGGAACACAAATACTACTTGCTCATCAGCATCCTAGAGATGGGAGCAGTGCTTCTGGTGTTGCAGGCATTTCAGAGTTCTCTTCCACCAGGTACGATTGCAATTCAGACAGACAGTATGTCTATCTTGTGGTATATCAACAAACAAGGTGGAGCCAAATCTTACCCCCTCTGTCGAGAGGCTCAAAGAGTGTAGCAGTGGGCAGTATCTTCTCAACGTTTTCTGATCGCAACGCATATCCCGGGAAAGTCCAACATGATAGCAGACAAATTAAGCAGGGCAGTTCGTATGCCTCACGAGTGGTTCCTGAAACAGGAAATTATAAACCAAATTTTTCACAAGTGAGGCCAGCCTTGCTGCGACCTCTGTGCCACGTCCATGAACGCCAAATGCAGCAGCTATCTTGCCCTAATCCCCCCTCTGGGGGAAGTCACTGAGGGATGCACTTGTTCACGATTGGCCCCCGGGACTTCTTTATGCATTTCCCCCCATTTCCACTAATACCCAAAGTTCTTCAGAAAGCCAAATCAGAGTTGCAGACCAATTCTCATCACTCAGTACTAGCCTCGTCAGTTATGGTTCCCCTCCCTATGGCCCCATCTCCAGGAGGAGCCTTGGATCCTGAACCCAGTGCCGGATCTTCTGCCTCATCCGTCAGGAATGCTCCATCCCTCTATTCAAACCCTCAAGTTGACACTTGGTTTCTACACTTCCCATCGTAGCCAAGCTACCAGGCATGTCCCCAGCAGTGCGTCACATCTAGTTTCATCGCACAAAACTACAACTAGAAAACTTTATGCTAGAAAATGGAAAAGGTTTTCTTGTTGGGCTGACTAAAATCACATTGATCCCTTTACAGCCCCTATAACTACAATTCTGGAATTTTTAGCGTAAACCTTTAATCAAAGGGCAGCTGCGTATGAGTACAACTAGCTGCCATATCGAACTACCACGTAGGAGACATGGGATCCAATATAATATCTCACAGATTATGCAAAGCTTTTCTGAAATGTACATTTCTATTAAGACCTCTAATAAGAGTACCTCCACCTCCATGGGATCTTAATTTGGTACTGACTGCTTTAATTCTCCCCCCATTCGAGCCAGCTTCCTCTTGTCCACTGAAGTTCTTGTCATGGAAGACAATCTTTTTGACAGCCATTACTTCAGCTAAGAGGGTTTCAGAAATGCAAAGTGTATCTGTCCATCCTCCTTATTTAATGTTCCACAAAGACAAGAGTCTCTCTTAGAACTAATCCTTCCAATGTATGTTCAGAGTCCAAATTAAATCAGTCCATTGAACTGTCCGTCTTTTTTCCCCAACTATGGCAACAGTGCAGAATATAAGCTTCACCAATTGGATGTCCATAGGCAGATGTTCATCATGTTTCACTGTTGCAGTCATTACACTTGGGTTATCCTGCTGGCAGGCTACCCGCAGTTGGCCTGAATTCCAAAGTCCTGGTCTGGCGTCTGTTGCTGTCGCCTTTTCCCTGATGTCAGTGCGCCAGAGGTGTATAAGATGCAGCCAACGCCATTTTCTTCAGTCTTTCTTGCCGCACAGTGCCCGAAGCAAAAGCAGTTCGCAAGTGCCGGTCGGCCAACTCCTGAGATATTTGAATTTCAGAACCGAAATCTTCATTAAAGCTAAGTACCCCGTTGGGGAAACTTTTTTCTTGCTCCAGACCGATGTCAGAAAAAGTTAACAATTGTATTTCTTCTGGGAAGCAAATACCTCATAAGGATTTTCACTCTTACTGTATTCCTTGCCTAGGCCCTGACCACGACGTTGCTTGTTGTCTGTTTTGTGCTAGATTTAACCAACGCACTATTAAGCGTCTGTACGATTTTGCCTTTCATTACTTTGGCCGCAGATTCAATTATACAATGCCGGCAGAATAGCCAATGACTTGAGTCTATAAAAAACGCAAGGATAAAGGCACCTGAGGTACAAAACCGACGACGAGGCTTCCTCTAAGCTAGTCGTCAGTTCGCCGGTTCTCAGTGAGGTGCTTTCGCAGCCCCTGACACCCGCTACCTCAGAGCCACAGGCCGCTTCCGACTCCCACATGGAGCCGACTGGGTCTCTGGAAAGTCAAGGTATTGGATCCTCAGAAACTATTCCCTCAGATGGGTCCGGAGCCGCTGTGCAGGCATCAGCTTCTGAGGGTGTTTTCAGACCTACATAGTTATATGTAAAGCCATCTTCAGCTTCAAAGGCAAAGACTAAAGCAGCTCTAAAGACAAAGAAACAAGTACAGCATTCTCCAGGGCAGGCTCCCATGCCTAAAAAACAGATGCTCAAAATGGCCGAAGACCTTATTAGATGCTCCATTACAGCATGATACTTTGTTTGGTGTTAAGGCAGAAGAGGTATTGAAGAAAATGGAGGATAAAGCAAAATCTATGCAGACAGTTAAGGATTTCTTCGAGGTACAGCCACCCAGATTTAGCAGGAACTGGCCTTCAAAAAATTGGTCCTTTCCAGTGTCAGATGGGCCACAACGAGGCAGATACAGGTGCCCTAGAGGCAAATCCCAGCCCCAAGGCTCATACAGGCCTAAACAATGGGGTGCTTCTACCTCCAGACGCGGAGAAGACAAATCTCAACCTTATAGGAAACAGTCTCAATTACTTTCCTCTACCAGTACCAAGCACTTATCTTTTGGACGCTCCCTTAGGGGGAAAACTAGCACTTTTTTTCACAAAACTGGCACATGATCACCCAGGACAAATGGGTCTTGAATATAATGTCTAAGGGTTACAGGTTCCACTTTCACACCCTGACAAAGGCAAAAGGCATGCTAGACCTGCCACACAATCAATGGGCAGAGGCACAAAAGCAAATTTCGTCCCTCATGGACATGAGGGCCATTCAGCGAGTACCACTACAGGAGCAGGGACAAGGATTTTACTCACGTCTTTTCATGGTACCCCGAAAGGACAAAGCCTGGAGACCAATACTGGACCTGTCTGTTCTAAACACTTTTCTGGACATTCCAAAATTCAAAATGTTGACTCTGCGGCAGCTTCTGCCCATGCTGGGCAAGAAGGTTTGGCTTGTAACCTTGGACTTAAGAGGCATACTTGCATGTCCCAATCAGACTATCTTGCAGAAGATACCTCAGATTCATAGCTGGCTCAATGCACCACCAATTCTCTGCACTGCCCTTTGGCTTATCTACTGCGCCCAGGGTCTTCACAAAATGCCTGGCACCAGTAATTGCTTTTTGCAGACAGAGGAATTCAAATATATCCCTACTTGGACGACTGCCTTATTCAAGCAGAGAACAAGGACATTCTACTAAAGCATCTGGCGTTTGTAAAAAGATTGCTATTTTGCCTAGGGTACACAGTAAACGAAAATAAATCAAAACTAGTACCCTCTCAAGAGATAATATTCCTGGGTGCAAGCTTAAATACAACTGCCCAGATGGCCTATCTCATGCCAGACAAACAAAGGCAACTGACTTCTTACTTCGAAATGTTGGCAACAAAAACCCAGTTATCTGCAAGAAAAATTCTGCAGGCTTTGGGCTTCATGGCATCCTGCATTCTGTTAATTCCATATGCAAGACTGCATATGAGGAAACTTCAATGGTATCTAAAAAGTGTTTGGACTCAACATTGCCACAGCCTGGAAACAATAATTACCATCATTCCCTGCCTGCAACAGGAGTTTCGATGGTGGGCACAGGCCTGTCACCACAACAAGGAACAGCCTTTCACTTTACCCACTGCCAGGCAGACAATGACAACAACAGATGCATCAGATTATGCCTGGGGGGCCCACATGGCAGGAAAATGTATTCATGGCACATGGCACACAGGCCAAATGCATCTTCATATCAATCTAAAAGAAATGCTGGCTGTCCAGAATGCCCTGACAGCTTTCAAGGATCTACTTCATCCAGGACAACTGCTGATAAAGTCGGACAATACTACAGTCATATGTGGTACATAAACAAGCAGGGAGGGACGCATTCCTACCCCCTCTGCAGACAAGCCATGCATTTGTGGAACACAGCATTGACTTATCAAGTACACCTGCAAGCACAATTCCTGCCAGGAAAGAGAAATACTCTGGCAGACGAACTAAGCAGAAACCTCATGGATCCTCACAAGTGGAAACTAGATCCACAAATCTTCAGCATAATAACAAGGAAATGGGGATGCCCAGACATAGATCTATTTGCCTCCCCTCACAACTGCCAACTACAGAGAATTCTGTACAAGGACTTATCACAAGGTAGCATGGAAAGTGGATGCTCCATCATTCAGATGGAAAAACCTTACAGTATATACCTTTCCACCACTACCTCTTCTCCCCAAGGTACTCCTAAAGGTCAAACAAGAGAAGCCAAAAATGATCCTGATTGCCCCAGACTGACTACACCAGCACTGGTACCCAATCCTAAAGAGCTTGTCTCAATGCCCAGCCTGGACATTACCTCAAATTCCTCATTACTGACCCAACAAAGCAATGAGATACTGCACAGCCAACTCAGAACCCTAAATCTGGCTGCATGGCAGATAATGTATCCATTCAGGACACGTCTCTCTCCAAAGCAGTTATGGATGTTATTCTGGAGGCCAGGAGGCCCACTTTTCTGCATGTGATTTTCTGGTGCTGGAAGAGATTCTGTGCTTGGAGCCAGGCAGAAGGAATTGACATGCTTGTACCAAATATTCCTCAGATTTTACAATACCTAACTGAGATGCTGGACAAAGCCTATCCTTTTCATCGATTAAGAGCCATGCCTCTGCCATTTCAGCTCATTACAATATGGACCCGCCTATTTTATCACATCCATTACTAAGTCAGTACCTCAGAGCGGCCAAAAACATTAGACCCCCCTAGAAGAGCACCAATACCTGCATGGGACCTCTACTTTGTGTTGGAAAAGCTCACACTGCCTCCTTTTGAGCCAGCCAATACAGCCGAGATAAAATACTTATGGAAAACAGCTCTGCTCCTAGCAATAACTTCAGCAAGAAGAGTCTCAGTTACAGGCATTAATGGCTGTGGAACCTTTTATCATTTTCCATCCGGACAGGGTTTCTCTAAGGACAAACCCAACATTTATGCCTAAGGTGTAGTGTCCATTGTGGCTCTTGATCAAACCATTCATTTGCCTACATTTTATCCAAATCCCCAGAATAAAAGGGAGAGACTTCTGCATTCTTTGGACATACACAGACAGCTACGTTTTTACTTGGACAAAACTAAAGCTTTCAGAAAGAAAGCAACTTTTAGTGGCATAAGCTGCAGGATCACAAGGAAAGGCTATCTCAAAGCAGACTGTTTCAAAATGGATGGGACACTGCATTCGTTTCTGCTATTCACAACATGGCAAATCAGTGCCTAAGGGCATTAGGCCACATTCGACCAGGGCAGCAGCCACTTCAGCAGCCTTCCTCAGAGGAGTACCAACCAAGGATATTTTGGAGGCTGCAACTTGGACTTCAGTGCACACTTTTGCAAAGCACTACCACTTACTTCTTTACTCTAAATCCAGAGCAGGCTTTGCCACTGCAGTTCTGCAGGGCCTCATAGCCACTCCTAATTCTATTTAGACCCAGCCACCCAACTTCAGCTTTGGGATTCAACCCAAGTGTAATGACTGCAACAGTGAAACACGATGAACATAGTAGAGTTGTGTACCTACCGTAAATGTAGATGTTCGAGTGTATTCACTGTTGCAGTCCAGGTTACCCACCCACCATCCCCCTTTCTTTGCTGGGACTTATCTGTACTTCTCTATTCTATACAACCTATGTGGTGTATTTGCTTGTAGATGAAGGGAATGCTTATTTTAGTGCATGCTTTTTATAAGCAATGTTTTTAGCCTACCCTTTTGGGGGCACCTGACATCTGGGGCAAGAAAAACTGAAGAAAATGGCGTTGCTGCTTCTTGTATACCCCTGGCACACTGACGTCAGGGAAGAGGCGACAGCAACGGATGCTGGACCAGGACTTTGGAATTCAAGCCGACTGCGGGTAGCCTGCCAGCAGGATAAACCAAGTGTAATGACTGCAACAGTGAATACACTCTAACATCTACATTTATGGTAGGTACACAACTGTACTTTACGCTTCCACTTACACAGGACAAAGGAGTTTAGAAAATCGGACCAATTATTTGTCTCATTCTCAGGGAATAGAAAAGGAACTTCAGTTTCAAAAGGCACTTTATCCAAATGGCTTACAGACACCATCACTTATGCATATAGTTCTCAGCATATGCAGCTGCCAGGAAAAATCTGGGGCCATTCGACGAGCTATATCGACCTCCACTGCTTTTCAAGCCAGACTACCTTTGGATTCTATTTGTGCTGCAGCCACATGGATCAACCCTCATACCTTTATCACTCATTGCAAAGTCCACTGTTCTGAAGAGTTTATTCCCTTGAGCCTCCCGAGAAAGAAGGTGCTGGGGACGCTGTCCAAACCATCAAGAATGAAGGTGAGCTAGGACAATATAACAAAGAAGTTCTGTACTCACCATAATGTTCCATGTTTGTTGTCCATAATCTCGCCTTCATTCTTGCATCCCACCTTCATTCCCCCTTCCTGGAGGATTGAGAGGAATTTTTAGGAATTGGTCATAAGTTCTCTGATTCCCTTCATGCCTCATGAGACATGGGCAGAGGATTATTGTGTTTACCCTGGTGGGTTAAATAAACTAGCGAGTGGTACTTACAAATGAGATCTGGGTAACTGTCGCTAGGCATAGGTTCATAGGTGTGTACTAGGCTAATGTCCCTGGAGCCTTTACAAGCCTAGCCCATAGGATTACCGTGGCATAGTGCCACCCGACCTTAGTTCCCAGTACCTCTGTCGAGTAGAGCCACTGGAGTGATCCCCAGGGTGAATTTTCTATTTCCCATCCACTCATCAAGATTTCTCTTGAAGAGGGCCAGTGAGGCGCTCCGCTTGACATGTATGGGAAGTCTATTTCATAGCATGGGCAGTCTCTGGGTTATGAACCTGTCCTTTCAGCTTTTTCTGTTGATTGCGGTAATGAGGTTGAGGTCTCTGGAGCGTGTAGTGTGGAGGGAGTGGGATTTCTTTAGATGTAGCATTTCTAACAGAGATGGGTCAGATGTGGCTTTGTAAGTCAAGCAGAGATTGCCTCTAAGTAGGCGATAGGAGACAGAGTATAGTTGGAGTTTTTTGAGTCTGTCCATATAGGACAAGTGTTTAAGGCCTAGGATCCTCTTTGTGAAGTACTTTTGCGGCCTCTCCAGTTGTTGCTGGTGTCTAGTAAGGTACATGCCAAATGGGGCATTGTACTCGATGACTGGCCTAATGAGGGAAGAGTAGAGGGAGACAATGATCTCTTTCTTCCTGGATGCAAAACCTTAATGAGATGTGCCACATAGAAGGACTTTCTGACTACAGTAGCAATGTAGTGGCCAAAAGAGAGGCTGCTGTCAACCTGTGTTCCCAGATCTCTTATGACGCCTTCTGTGTTCAGTGGACTACCATCGATGTGGTAATTCATGGGAACTCTGTTTTCCCAAAGGTGACACATTTTTTGGCATTGAGCTTAAGGCCATGGTTCTGACACCAGTCGTTGGTCCCAGTGAGGCCTTTCTGTAGGATGTTAACATCATTTTGGGAGTTAATTATGGCTCCCAACTTGCAATAACCTGCAAACGTTGTCAGCCAGAGTCCATTCTATTTGGCCTGGACTTCAGCGAAGTAGATAGCAAACAGGAGAGGACCCAGGACTGAACCCTGTGGAACTCCACTCGTGACTGGTCGGCACTCTGACTTGAGTTGGCTACTTTCACACTGTGGGTTCCATCTGTGAGCCAATTTACAACTCACCTAGTGATACAGGGGTTGCCGCCTAGCTTAGTGAGTTTTTCTATGATTCCTGAGTGAGGAATGGTATTAAAGGCCTTGGCCAGATCAAGGTAGGCTGTATGATGGGATAGGGTATAGCCTCGATCCAGTAAAAGCTCTCGAGCTTTAGTATGTGGCTAAGTCAGAACCGATGCTCAAGATGTTCTTCGTGTTTCACTGTTACAGTCATTACATTTTGGTTATTTGCTTGCAGTAGCCCTCAGTCGGCCTGATTAACAAAGTCTTGGGTCCTGCGTCGGTTGCTGTCCCTTCTTCCATGAAGTCAAGGGTATAAAACATGCATCCCACGCCATTACATCAGTCTTTTTTGCCATGCGGTGCCCGAAGCAGAAGTAGTTCGCAAGTGCCGATCGACCGACTCTGAAATTTTCATTTTCGAGTTTCAGAACCGAAGTCTTCAACTAAAGTGAAGTACCCCATTGGGGAAACATTTTCTTGCTCCTTACCGATGTCAGTAAAAGTTAATTGTATTACTTGTGGAAAGCAAATACCTCACAAAGGTTTTCATTCGTACTGTATTCCTTGCCTAGGCCCTGACCACGACGTACCTTGCTGTCAGTTTTGTGCTTTAATCAGCGTACTATCCGTCTGTATATTTTCGGTTCTAAATATTTCGGTTCTTGGTTTAATTATCCAGAAATGTCATCTGTTAGCCATCTGACTACCGGGATTCTGAAAAAATGCAAAGATAAAGACAGAGACAGGCCGCCGAGGTCCAAAGCTGCCGACGACGCTTCTCCTAAGCCAGTCGCCAGTTCACCCGTACTCAATGAGGCGCTTTCGCAGCCCCTGATACCTGCTACTTCTAACTTGCAGGCCTCTACTGAGACCCATTTGGAGTCCGGTATGCCATGGGATGCTTCAACTGTGAAACCTGTGGATGTTTCTACCTTGGATGGGTCCGGAGCCGCTGTGCAGGCACCGGCTTCTGAGGGTGTATTCAGGCCTACGGACTTGCATATTAAACAAACGCCTCCTTCATTTAGGCCAAAATCTCGAACCATGCCTAAGAAATAGATGCCCAGGCCGCATGCTCAGGCCTCTATGCCTAAAAAAAAAAAAAACAAATAAGAATGGATGAAGATCTTATAACTCTAATCAAGGGAAGCCAGCCTCCCCCTTCTAAGAGACCTAGGACTGAAGTTGTTTATGAATCGTCTGAACAGGATTCTAATCTTTCTGATTATGATTCTGATTCTTCTTATGATCTGGATTTGCCCTCCTCTACTTATGAGGATTCTGATGCAGAGGACTGTATTCCCTCTGCTTCCCCTCCAGAAGATTTTTCTTTTGGTGAAACCTTACATACTCTAAGAGAGCATTTCCACTGGAAAAGCCAGGATTTTTCTGATTCAAAAAAGTGGCATAGGGATTTCTTACTCCTGCCTCAGCATAGGCCTTTAGCTATACCTCCTGTACTAGACATTGTTGTTGATGCCTTTTCAGAATCTAGGTTGGCCCGTGATTCTTTGCCTCCTGCTCCAAGAAAACCGGACAGATATTACAGGGTTCCTGATTTACGCAAGTTCCTTTTTAAAAATCCTATTGCGGATCCACAGACTATTTCACAGGGACCCAAGGGCATTAAGGCTTCTACTGCTAAAAATCCTACCCCCTGTGATAGAGACTCCAGGGAGCTGGATAGATTGGTTAAGAAAGTTTTCACTTCTGCAACCTTGGCCATTAGGGCTTTAAACTGCCAATTTCATATGTTAAAGTATCAACAACATGTTATTGGATTGCTTAAACAGAAAATGTTGTTAATTCCTGACTGTGCTGAAAATAAAGAATTACAGGATTTAATGCATTCTGCTGAACAGGTTGGAAAACATACTTTGCAGTGTGGATTTGATTCATTAGATGCCTCTTGCAGGGCTGCTGTTACTGGATCTGTGCTCAGAAGGCATGCTTGGCTTAAGGATCCATCTTTGCCTGATAATGTTAAAGCTAAATTGTTGGATGCTCCCTTAAATCAGGACCGCCTATTTGGCAACAAGGCTGAGGAAGTTCTTAAAAAGATGGAAGATAAAGCTAAATCTATGCAAACTGTTAAAGGTTTCATACACGTTCAGCCTCCTAGATTTAGTAGCACTGGCCCTCTAAAAAGTGGTCCTTTCCAGTCCCTTCCAGGTGTTCTCAAGCCAGACCCGGACACAACAGAAACCCCAGGTTTCAGTCCCAAGGGACAAACAAGACTAGACAGTGGAGGGTTTCCACACCCAAACTTGGGAGTAGTAAGACTCTCCCCTATTGAAAATTGTCTCAATGACTTGCTTTTAAAACTTCCAAGCACTTCCCAACTGAATGCTCCTTTAGGCGGAAAGATTGGTCTGCTGGCCAAAAACTGGGATCTCATTACCCAGGACAAATGGGTTTTAAATATAGTGTCCCAAGGATACAGATTTAATTTCCACACATTACCAACACCAAGCGGGTGGCCAGATTTACCCCCAAATCAGTGGGCAGAGGCCTAAAAGCAAGTACTCTCTCTCTCTTAAACATGGGGGCTATACAGTTGGTACCAGAAGAGGAAAAAGGACAAGGTTTATATTCGAGACTTTTCCTGGTACCCAGAAAAGGCAATACATGGTGTCCTATTCCTGGATCTTTATATTCTAAACACCTTTCTGGTGATTCCAAAATTCAAAATGATGATTCTTCACCAGCTGCTTCTATGTTAGGCAAGGATGCATGGTTGGCAACACTAGACTTAAAAGAAGCATACCTGCACATCCTTATCAGGGAGTCTTGCGAAAGATACCTATGCTTCAAAGCAGGCTACATGCACTGTCAGTTGTCTGCACTGCCCTTTGGCTTATCTACTGCGCCCAGGGTATTCACAAAGTGCCTAGCTCCAGTCATTGCGTTTTGCAGGCAAAGAAATATTCAAATATACCCATACCTGGACGATTGTCTATTTCAGGCAGAAAGCAAGGTCATTCTTTTGAATCATCTGGCCTTTGTTCAAAGGGTACTGACTTGTCTGGGGTTCACCATAAACAAAAAGAAATCCCACCTGGTACCCTGTCAGCAAATTATATTCCTGGGAGCAAGCTTGAATACAACTTCCCAGATGGCTTTCCTCACGCCAGAGAGACAGATTCATTTGACAACTTACTTCAAACAAGTGGCCACAAAAAAAAACAGCTGTCTGCAAGATGAATACTGCAAGCCTTGGGGTTCATGGCCTCCTCCATTCTTCTAATTCCATATGCAAGGCTGCATATGAGGAAACTACAGTGGTATCTCCAAAGCCGATGGTGTCAACATTCACAGGCTCTAGAAGCAAGGATTCCTATCATACCTTGCCTACACCTAGAGTTCCTTTGGTGGGCAGAGGCCTGCCACCAAAACAGGGGACTACCATTCACATTGCCCCCTGCCGCCCTATGCATGGGGGGCTCACCTGGCAGGGAAGTGCATTCAGGGCAAATGGAACCCAAGTCAAATGGACCTGCACATCAAAAGGAAATGTTAGCTGTACAGAATTCTCTGACAGCCTTAAAGGACCACATTCTTCCAGTACTACTAATGGTAAAGACGGACAACACCACTGTCATGTTGTACATAAATAAGCAGGGGGGTACACATTCTTACCCCCTCTGCAAACTAGCCATGGCATTGTGGAACACAACCATGAGGTACCAAGTGAATCTACAAGCTCTATTCCTGCCAGGAAAACTAAATACACTGGCAGACGGACTAAGCAGAAACCTCATGGACCCATACGAGTGGAAACTGGAACCAAGGATTCTCAACATGTTGACAAGCAAATGGGGGAGCCCAGATATAGACCTGTTTGCCTCCCCCCAGAACCATCAACTGGACAAATTTTGCACAAGGATTCCCCGTAAGCTACCATAAGGAAAGTGGATACTCTATCCTTCAGCTGGAAAAACCTATCAGTTTATGCCTTTCCTCTACTTTACTACTAAAGATCAAACAGGACAAACCAAGGACGATTTTAATTGCACCAGACTGGCCTCGCCAAGACTGGTACCCACTTTTGTGCAGTGTGTCACGCTTGGCTCCATGGCACCTGCCTCAGACTCCTTCCCTGTTGTCTCAGCAGGAGAACCTGATTCTGTACCTTCAGCTGCAAACCCTGAACCTAGCAGCTTGGCTAATTATCTAATTTCTCCTTTACCATCCCTCAGTAAATCAGTGATGGATATAATTTTAGAGGCAAGGAGGCCTAGTACTGGAAAATCTTATGCTGCAAAATGGAAAATATTCTGTGCTTGGAATCAGTCTCAAGGAATGAATGCAGCAGTGCCCAATTTACCTCAGATTTTACAATACTTGACTGAGATGCTTCATAAGGGCTTGTCTTTTTCCTCAATCAAAATTCATGCCTCAGCCATTTCAGTTCATTATAGCACAGAGCCTCCCCTCTTCTGTCACCCACTGCTGAAGCAGTTCCTCAGAGGGGCCAGAAATTTAAGGCCACCCAGGAGAGCTCAGACTCCAGCCTGGGATCTTAACTTTGTCTTGGAGAAACTCACTCTTCCTCCTTTCAAGCCAGCTGCTACTGCAGATTTAAAATTTCTTTGCTAAAAGGAAAGCTGTTTTCCAGGAATCACTTCTGCACGAAGGGTGTCTGAATTACATGCACTTATGGCAGTGGAACCTTTCATCATCTTTCATGCAGACAGGGTGTCCCTCAGAACCAGTCCCTCATTTATGCCCAAGGTGGTATCCAGTGTGGCTCTTAATCAGTCCATTCATCTGCCTACTTTCTTTCCTAACCCACAGAACAAAGGGGAACGGATACTGCACTCTCTAGATGTGCACAGACAGCTTAGATTCTACTTGGACAGAACTAAACCTCAAAGGAAATCTGAACAGCTGCTGGTGGCATTTGCTCCAGGGACAGATGGGAAAGGTATTTCAAAACAAACCATTTCAAACTGGATAGGCCACTGCATTCATTTCTGCTATAAGCACCATGGAAAACCGATCTCCCAGGGCATCAGACCCCATTCGGCCAGGGGTGCATCTACCTCTACAGCCTTTCTCAGAGGGTCCCAACTAGGGACATCCTAGAAGCTGCTACCTGGAGTTCTATACATACTTTCACCAAGCATTATCATTTGCCAATTTTCTCTAAATCCAGTGCTGGTTTTGCCACTGCAGTCTTGCAGGGCCTTATAGCTGGTCCTAATTTTATTTAAATTCCTCCTCCCAACCTTGGCGAATCTACCCAAATGTAATGACTGCAACAGTGAAACACGAAGAACATAGTACAGTTGTGTACACTTACCATAAATGTAGATGTTCGAGTGTATTCACTGTTGCAGTCCTGGTTACCCTCCCTCCAGCCCCCTTTCTTCTTTGGGCTATACCTCTGCTCTCACTTACTATGCTCTAAAAGCTTTTTGGTGTATTTGCTTTTTGTTGGAGGTATATCCTTGTATTTATAGATTTAATTGCTTCCTATTAGGGGGGGGCACCTGACATCTGGGGCAAGAAAAACTGATATAATGGCGTCTGCTGCATGTTTTATACCCCTAACGACCTGACGTCATGGAAGAAGGGACAGCAACCGACGCAGGACCCAAGACTTTGTTAATCAGGCCGACTGAGGGCTACTGCAAGCAGATAACCCAAATGTAATGACTGCAACAGTGAATACACTCAAACATTTACATTTGTGGTAAGTGTACACAACTGTACTTTCTGAACCCAACCATCAAGAATGAAGGCACGATTATGGACAACAAACATGGAACGTTATGGTGAGTATATAACTTCTTTTTAATAGGAGTGGTACACTAGTAACTGTTCACTTTTGCCTTTCACATAGTTATTGTCCAAACTATTGTTACCATACAAATATATTGTCCACACTATTGTTACCATACAAATATTTCACTGTTGTCTTAGTTTTAAGCTAATGAGTAATTGTCTTTTTGATAGGCTAGTTGTCTAACTGATGGCAGAATTATCATAGAGACAAGAAAGTGAATATTGGTACTGAAGTTGGTATGTGTATGCATATAGAATTAACTTGGTTAGGTTTCAGTTACTGTTGGCAATATAGCACTGAAAGATACTGGACTCAGAGATGGGTGAAATCTTGTTGGGCCAGTGAATGTAACTCTTTCTTTACTTGTAGCTGTACGATGTTAAGCTTAATTGGGTGGGGTAGTTAAATACTACTCAAGGGGCAGCACTCGTGTACCGTAGGCTGCTAAAGACACTTGCACCTAACAGATTATTTAGATCCAGTAATGCTGATTGTAAAGCCTGTACTGTCCCTTAATTGGTGGCAGTAGTGCAGCCACATCATCTTTCTGTCACATATAATACGGTGTCAGCAGCTGCAGTTTTACACTGGTTTGTCACATATATTTGGTTTGCAGTGGTATGGGTATATTGTGAACTGAACTTGTATAGTCTGCAGGACAATTTGGTCACCAGAAAGTGTGTACCCTTACAGCCACAAGTTGCATGCTCAGCAGTATTCCTTGCAGAACAGTTATTTTACTTTTTTGACAAAATATTTCGGGAAAGGGCAAAAATGTTCTTTTGTAGATTATGCAGAAATGTCTGTTGCAGCTGACTGAAAAGTGCAAACTGGAAGGAATTCAACCTGCCAACATTACTAACGATTGATGTAACTCCTTTGGGTGTAACTGGGACTTGGTCTACTGAAACTGGAGACAGTCTGTTGTTAGCTGTTAGTGCACAGCATATAGCAAAGCATCTCAGTCCATTTGCAGTTGACCTCAGAATGAACTGAAAAGATTAGTACTAGTGGTGGAGGTAGAACTCCTTAAATTACCCGAGTGAGTGAAGCAGTTTTTGAGGCCCAGTAAGAATGAGAGCAAAGAGTGAGAGAGAGAGAGAAGCTGTTGCTGCAGTTAGGGAAAGGGAGTGAAAAGAGAGAGCAGTGCCAGAATGACATGGAAATGCTGGCTGTTTGTCAAGGGCTCATGAAGAAGGAGCAATTCTACAAAAAAAAAAGTTGATGCCAAGACCAATACTAAGTTGGTTACTTAGTATAAAGAGGAGATGACTTTGCTTTATTTGGACTTTTTATGGACTTTTTAACCTGTGTGCAGTCAACATCTGATTGGGCAGGAGCAGTGTGTGAAGTTTTTAATTCCTATATATATATATGTATATATATATATATATATATATATATATATATATATATATATATAAAATAGTTATGAGGGTGGCCTAATGGTTAAGGTGTTTGCCTTACAAACACAGGCTTAAAATGGCTTGCAAGGGCAATTAGCCTAATACTAATCTATGAACCAATATATATATATATATATATATATATATATATATATATATATATATATATATATAATAAAACATTGCTTCCCATTAGGGGAGCACCTAACATCTGGGGCAAGAAAAACGGATGGAATGGCATCATCTGCATGCTTTATACCCCTGATGACCTGACGTCATGGAAGATGAGACCACAACCGATGCAGGACCCAAGACTTTGATAATCAGGCCGACTGAGGGCTACTGCAAGCAGATAACCCAAATGTGATGACTGCAACAGTGAATACACTCTGATATCTACATTTATGGTAAGTGTACACAATTGTACTTTGCCTAGGCAGTCCTCCTTTTAGGGCCATAGGATTGGACACCTTTTCTTGGTGCTGTTAGCCAGGGTGCATTTGGGCTTTGAAGCAAGTTTGAGAGAATCAGGTGACTGATGATATTGCAGTAGATGGTCTAGTAAAAAATGCATTTAATAACGCCCAGTACATTGTATAGTTGTATTTACATGCAATCAGCCACTGAGACGTGTGTGTGTCTGAGAAAAGTAGTTGGGAGAGGGACTTAGTCAATACCAGCACCTCCAACAAATGCTTGTAATGTGGTTACTTCAAAGAAAGAGCTAGGTAGTAACAGGGAGCCTGAATCTGAGCTACAGCTGACTGGCGGTACTGGAGTTCCTCTGGCAGGAGCTATTTCAGGGAAAGAGCTGATTGCTATTAGTTCTTAAAGAAATTCTGGACACATTTTGGAAGGAGAATTAGGAAGGATGATTAATGGGAGAAAAAAAAGCTGAGACTGGCACAGCTGTTTGATTCCAATTTACAAAAGTTAAAGGGTTCATAATCAAGAACAAGGGGAGTCTGTGTACTGGAACAAGGTATTGTTGTAAATAAATGAAATATTAAAAGGAGGACTGCAGGACAAAGCAGTGCAACAGCTGATTTTATCAAAGGCCTACCAACAGGCACTTGTGACCATAGTCCATAATATTTGTGACATCTGGTTAATATCTCACAGGACTGCCACCAATAAGTAATGTCCCCCATTTAAAACCCAGGTCAGTAATTAAGGAGCTTCAGTCCTCACCAGTGTGGGATCATCACAGAAACCACAAGAGCACAGAGCACACAAGTAAAATTCCACAATTATCCTTAAGAGCATAACAAGAACATGCTCTGTTTCTGGACTATATACCTCTCTTCACGCCAGTGTAGCCCCTTATTATATACTTCATAGCAGTGTGCTCCAGTTTAAGACCTTTGACTCATTCACACTCAGAATAACTTTAAATCTCACACTCACACTTATGAGAAGCCTAACACATATTTCCAGCTGTTTCCCCTTTCAAACACAAATGGTAACTCTGCCACCAGAGTCTGACAGATCTACACGCCCTTCAAAGGGTGATCAGTTATTGAAAATTTAACATCAAAATAAATTATAGCTATGACCAGAAGCAGCCAAGCATTCGAGGTGAACTGGGAAGATCAAACAGGTAAAAGCACACTGTAATCTCTAAAGAATACACTGATTGTCCAGCCATAACGTAAAGTAATGAAAAATATTTAATAATAAGTACAATTATTAAATAGAACGTAAATCAATAATTTTCAGTAAACACCAGAATTTAGTCACCAGAAATATAAAATTAAACTGTAGGATATAAAAGTCCATCATTTTAGTGAAACTAATCTAAATAACCAAACTTTCCTAATCTAACTAGAGAATACTGTCCCTGATCTAATTTGAAACATAACAGCAAGGCAAAGGCAGGCTTACAAATTTTGGTGAGTGCTTTTTCTTGGGTATCCACTGCACAGCACTGTAACTGACTGCAACTCTTAACTAACTGCCCTTCAAGTGACTTCAGCAGTCTAGAAATCACAAAACAAACCAAGGTGGTACACCAGGCAGATGAAATAATCCAGATAAGCAGTATTCACTTCACTTCACGATTTTTAATAGTAGAATCCAAGGACAAAGTATTAAAAATCGTGAAGTGAATGCTGCTTATCTGGATTATTTCATCTGCCTGGTGTACCACCTTGGTTTGTTTTGTGATTTCTGGACTTTTTTACTTTGTGAGTACTTCGTTCAGTAGCTAGTTTGCTTTTTTCTTGACTTCAGCAGTCTCTTTAATAGCCCAGGTTAACAGTCTCAACTGTTTTATTTTAAAAATAGCAGTCAGCTGTTTGTAAAGGTTCTTCTCCCTGCCAGTAATCACCTAACAACCAGGAACATTCTAATGACATCACCTGCTGATCAGCTGATTCTCCACCGACAGTTTGTACTTCAGAATGTCCCTCACAAACATGTGCAATTAGAAATGTATCAAAACACTGACAGATTCTTTAAACAGTTTGTATAAAAAGGGAAATAGCATTTTAAAAACTTGTTTACATTTCCACAATTAGACATGCGGGCATACAGTACAAGTTAATCTGAGAATATACACATCTTTTGCTAGACATGCAAACACAGATGACAGTGTGTTCATTTTCTTCACATTATTACTTTTTTCTGGTCATATGGACATAAGATGTACAAAATTAAACAGAATTTATTTGGCCAGACATCCCAAAAGATAGGAGAGGGTATTGCAAAAGTTTAGTGTTAAAAGACTGTTAAGTTAGAAAATAAAGGTACGATATATGCTGCAATTAGACCCACCAGTTAGACTGTGCTGCTAGGAAGCAGCACATGTTGACTACCCAGTGGCATAGTCTTTTTGCCTCATGGCAGAGGGGAACGAACCTGTTTGTTGATGTACCAGACATCTGCTATATTATCTGAATAAATTGAGATAGCTCCTTGTGAAAAAAGTTGTACTGAATGGGCAGCAAGATTATAAGAACTGTTTTTTTTCCAAAAAAATGATGGGAGTTTTTTTTCCCTGCGAGTCAGAGCTGTCCAGCTGCGGGTAGAAGCCTGAGTTGCTGACACCCTACTCCAGAGTAACTGGCTTCTGTTTCAGAGAGGTTAGTACATTTATTTGAGACTCTCATCTACCAGCCACTGTTATGTAGTTATTGAATAAATTTGATTATGGATTATATAGAATATATTATAAACAACTAGAAAATTAATTTTCTTGAACATGTTTTCATTTGAAGATTTCCTGTTGTCATATGACCTTAGTTTATTGCTGTGAATCATTTTTGTTTTAGGTGCTAATAGGTGTGGGTATTTTTAGTGCAGACAAAATGACCAAATTGGAACACTGTGCACATTTGACAGTAAGTTTTCTCAAAATCAGCATGCTTAGAATGCAGCATATTGGAGGAGGGGGTGGGTGGAGTTTTGACTGCTTTAAATATCTTTTGATGTAACTGATGGTGCTGGGACACTGGCAGAAAGTTGCCAGTGATAAGCAAATGCACACAGTGGCATTTACCTATATTCAATGTACATGGCAATTGAGTCATGCAACTCTACTTTTTGGTAAGTAAATCATAATTTCTTTGCTGCGTTTAGATGTATATAAGTAATATAGAAGTAGCAAAAATGGCCGTGTACTTGATAATTGTATGATTTGCAGCAGGCTTTTAATTTGTTAGTGCCAGAGTTGTACTAAATAGATGCAGTGTTAATTGTTTTATACAAGTTGCATATATGAAACTAAAGTGCAAATTTGATTTTTCAAGAGAAACAAAGAGAACTGGCTAAAAAGGCATTAAAGAAGAAGGGAATGATGAGTGGAACCATAATGCAACATTCAAAATATGAAGCCACCAAGTAAGCAACTTTGAGCTGATTTTATTCTGCTATATTTTTTAACTGCTAGTTAATTACAAACTGGACTGCCGTAAGAGTACACAAAATAGAAATATTTTTGAGTCATTCCACAGCTGTAGTATTTAGGGTCAGTTTTGTTAAGGAAAATAGTACAAGACACAAACCATTTGACAGTGTTTTGAAGTAAGCAATGTGGAAAGTGACATTTTCATTTAAAAGATGCCAGTAATTTGACACCCATGCTACAGTAGGTGTAGTCGTGGCAGAATTTAAAGTAGTCAGAAGTGGAATAGTGGGAAACATTCACTTTATAGTCTAGTGATCAGTGTCAGGGACGGTCAAGATAAAGTTTTACTTTACCTCAACATTATTGTTGCTATTGGAGTGTGTTTTTGTAGTACTTTGTTCCTTTGTAGTTATGGCCTTTATCAGGTGGATGTTTCTCCATTGATAAGTAGCTCCGAAGATCAGGGGTGTAGCTAGGATTTTCAAATTTGTACTCACAGCTCTCAAACTGCTATCCCCCTCCCCAGCCAAGCTACGGCCATTCTCGTAATTCACGGTTTGCTCTTTTAGTATTGATGAAGAGGCATTCGCTGTAATGCCTCTTCAGTAATATAATATAGATTCACTCAATCTCAGTTCCTTGAATTGAAAATTAACCTGAAAGTCAGTTCTTTGAAAAATGCAGCATGGTAGTTGGGGTAGAGGATTCATGCTTTTGTTTTCTGTAACTAAGGTACACGTTTTGAGCTTCAGTAAATTACTAACCACCTGCTACCCCTAACTAGAGTGTTTCATTCACACCCCCCCCCCCACCTACCTCTTAGTGAAAGAAATATGGACAAAGCCTAAAATAAACAGGGACAGATATTAAATAGTGCTCTCGTGAACTTAGAAAGTTGCTAGAATACCAGGATTTGTGCTAGTATGAATTTTTCTAAAGGACATGAAGTCTGAAACTCAAATGTGTCATTATTTAGCAACTTCAGCCTTCAATGATTTTCTAGAAAATCACAAAATTTGAGGAACAGACAAACAATATCGGGCAAAAATCTGGACATTCTGCAAAATTTGGACAGTTGAGAGGTATGCTACCTACTACACACACACACACACACACACACACACACACACACACACACACACACACACACACACACACACACCTCTCAACCTCTGAAAGCAACAAACCCACAAATAAAACTGAGGCAAAGGCCCAAAAATTTTTTTTTAAATATTGCCCTTATAAATTTAGAAAGGTAATAGAATAGTAGTAGGTCTTGCATTAGTACGAATTTTCTGAAAGGTATGAAATCTGAAACTCAAATGTCTGCCATTATTTTCTAACTTTAATGATTTGCCACTAGTTTGCCAGAAAACCACAATTTTATGAAAAACGGACCAAAAATGTGATGCAAAAATATAAAATTGCCAGACAATACAGCTGGGAACCTGTCAAAGAAGGGACACCATTTTAATAGGAGCACTGTTAACTTGAGCAGCTGACAAAATTAGAGAATCTACATGCATTTCTGAAATAAAAGTAATGTCCAACTCTGATCATTTGTTATTTATAATTTTAAAGCCTCCACATTTTCTTCCAAAATTCTATTTTACGGAGGGATTATTAGGGGGGAGCAACATTTTGAGCCAAAACTGGGGACAGTTGAGAGGTTTGGATATTCCTAATTCTATAAAGCGATTTATTTGCACGTACCTCTCAACCTCTTAATGCAGGAAATCTGGACAAGGCCAAATATATTGGGGGAACATACAAACAGTACTAAAAATTGATCTTGTATAAACTTAAGACAGTTGACAGAATAACAGGTCTTGCTTTAGCATGCAGTTTTCTGAAGGTTATGACGTCTGAAACTTAATGTCTGTCATTATTTAGTGACTTCATTCCTAAATGATTTGCAAGAAAAGTTTTATTTTGCATTTTACAGCATGAACACTAATAAATATCTGCTAAACAAAGCAATGCAGTCTCACAATGAAACTAGACTTAGCATTAAAACTTCTCTGCCCTTGAAACCCACATTCATCGAAACAGCATTGAAACCCACATTCAAAGAAAATACATTTTGCCAGTGCAGATAAAGATTAACTTTGTGCTGTTTTCAAATCATAGGCCCCTTACACATGGAACATACACGTGCTCTTTGATACACCTTCCTGATTGTATTAAATTATATTCCTTGTACAATACAGTATAGTTGTTGGCATTTTAAATGTATTGTTTTGAACAGTTTTCCAGTAAACAGTGAAACAAAATGCATGCACCAATAATGACAAAACAGCCCAATTCAGAACATTTCCATCATAAAAGTCTACTCAAACTTCTACAGTCCACCAGTATCAGTAAATATGCACAATCTCTGAACTAGTAAAAAAGCCATCTACACAATTCCACATTAAAGAAATCTGTAACTAATGAAGAGGTTGCTGCTAGCAAACACCTTTATATTTCATTGTTTCATCTACAAATAAAGTGCCTGTTGCCCTTGAGGAATAAATTGCCTGTGTTGCATTAAAAAAAAGTGATACGCTAGTAATATTGCAATAGCGAATGGATGGCAAACTGATAAGTTCATAGTTACTACTAGATACCTTCGCCAAAAAGGACTACAGCATCCACCCCCCTTCACAACACAGTACAGTATCAGCAATGCAATTACCTACTGTGGGAGAAGAACCCACAGCCTTCTGCATCAAAAGCAAGTACACTACCTGTTGTGTTATTAACAATATAAGTAGACTCAGCATAAGCAACACTAAACTTTAATTCCCCTGTAGCTCTCAGCTCCTTGTAAAATGTACTCGACACTCAGCTGTATCCCTGAACTTTGCAGCACAAGAAATCTGG